>NC_134041.1:41034395-41335645 GCF_965140245.1 Athene noctua
AGCCCAAGCACAAGGAGCTGCTCGCCCAGTGCCGCCAGAGCCTGGCGCAGGCCATGACCGAGGTGGACAAGGTGGTGGAGCTGCTGGAGGCCGCCGGCGCCCTCGGCCCCCGCGACCTGCGCGACCTGGAGGCGGCGGGCGGCGGGAAGGCCGAGCTGCTCATCGCCCTGCTGCTGGCCAAGGAGCGGGACCACTTCCAGGACCTGCGGGTGGCCCTGGAGAAGACGCAGCCCCACCTGCTCTCCATCCTCTACCTGAACGGCGTGGCGGGGGCGCCGGCGGCGGCCGAGACGGCCGGTGAGTGGGGCCGGGGGGGCGCGGGCCCGGGGCGGTGGCGGCCGAGGAGGAGGAGGGCGGCAGCGGCTGCCCCCGCCCACCCCCGCTGGGGCAGGGGAGCGGCCGGGCACCGCGGGCCCCTCGGGCCCCCCCTCCTGAAGGTGGGAAGGGAGTGGGACGGCTGCGGGGCGCGGGGGAGGTAACTCTGCCGTGTTTGCACTTGGGCTCTCGAGTCTTGTTTTGGGCTCCCGATCGTACTGGCGGGCGCGCTGGTGCTGGTCCCCAAGAGGTGCCGGGGATGCTGTACGCTGCCTTAGAAGAAGTCACTCCAGCCTGGTTCTTGCTGCTGCTCCCACCCCTTAAGCCGGGTGCGGCGGGGGCTAGGGAAAACGTACCCGAAGGGGTTTTCCTCCCCCGAGCTCCTCTGGGGCCGCCGGTGGTGTTCAACAGTCGCTTCTTGACCGGGAAAAACTGAACCTTCCCCCTGCAGCCAGTCTGCTGGAATCGGCTGGCTGGCAGGACTCCAGCAGATGTGCGTTTCAATAAATACTGTGGTTTTCTCTGGACAAACATATGTTTGTTTGGGGCTATATTGTTGTAACTTTCCTTGGTGGCTACAGTAGGAAAACAATTGATTTAACTGCAAATCCAGGCAAGAAGGATTTGAGTGTAAACCTCTGTCTTAACTAAGTTGGGTTTTGACCCACAGGTCTTCCCCTACTCTCCCCTCTCCAAAACAAGCCACAGTCTGCTTTTACGTGGATAATACCAGGCTTTAAAATAATAATAATAAAAAAAGTTTTGCTGATAATAATTATACAGGGCCTTGCAAATGCCGCTGTGTTTCTAGTTGAGAAATATTTCAATTGATGTAAATGGTAATTCTGTATTATAGAGTACAGATAAAGAATATGCAGTTGTTGAAGCCCTGTGGAGGTATTCCAGTGTGTGTGTCTTCTTAGTTTTGTTTCCAGATCTGGGAATTGGGAGGGCTTCCTGGATCTTATAAACTATTTGATTTCTTTAAGAAAATAAAACCTTTTAAGAGCTGCCTGCGTCTGGAAAACGGTGCATGCATGTGCAGTTGCACTGTATACTCTGCCCTTCCTTCAATTACGTTGTTGATGCTAGGAGTTTGGTAAACACAAAAAAAATGCGTGGGGGTCTTGCATTTTGTTTTATAACACTGTTACAGTGTATGGCCTTTTGTAATGAATATATGGCAAGACCTCACAGGATGGGGAAAACTGGACTGAACAATAGACCTCAACACTTCTAACATTATGTGGTCTGACATCAATGGGAGATGAGGGCACTCACTGCCTTTCAGAATGGAACCCATGATGTTTTTGTATGATTTAGATTCGTGCTTGGTCTTGTCTTGTTGAGAAGATGCCTTCTGGTATGGGGCTACGAGCATTTCCCAGCCTTAAAAACAAAGGTATAAAACATGAATGACAGGGAGAAATGAAGTAGATGTCGGATATAGTAACACTCTTTATTTTTAAAATACAAGTTGGAACTGCAAAATGTTTTGCAACACTGAGCTCTCAAGGGAAAAGTAGTTTGATGGGCAAAATAACTAGATCCTCCTTGACTGAATGCGTTCATGAGGATAATCTGAGTTAATTTAACATCTGTGAAGGAAAGGACGTTCCCCTGATGTGATGGGTTTTAAAATTTTATTGCTTTCATTTATCAGTAGTAATAAAGAGCTAACTTTGAGAATTACGGTTTTGTTTCCCTTGTGATAAACATGGTTACAAATTGGTTCACAGGAGATAGCAAACAATAATGAGCTTGAGAACATCATGCACATAGGAGGGTAAAGGACCTGAGCTGTCCACTGTTGTATGTATTCCAACTTTACTCTCCTGAGGAGGTGTCATGGTAACTAGCCATGAGGCTGCTCGTATGCCTCTAAAAAATCCTGGTCTATGAGCGGATTTGTCTTGGATGTGTTATGCAAAGAGTTAATGTTTGAGGGTAACTGCAGTAGAAGGGTTCTTGTTTGAACCTGTATTCAGATGTAATTGGGTTTTACTCTAATATATCCCTGCAGGAAGCCTGACCACCCATCTGCTCTTCTCATGCCATTTAGGACTTTTACTCCTTTTCACTGGGTATGTTGAAGGCTGATAGTCAGATTGCTTTTTGTTCTTTGGGTGTATCGGCAAACTGTAAACACCATGGCAAAGGGAAATTTTGGATTCTGTATTTAGAATACCAGTAAAACAGTCCTTAGTGTATATTATGTAAAATGCCTGTATTCATAAAGGCAAAAAATACATATCTTAAACATCCCTTTAATTGAACCTATCCAGCTGAATTAATTTTTAAAATTACCATTAGTATATGAAAAAATGAAAGTTTACAGTGGTACACTTAATTCTAGTATTGCTTGGAAGAGGAAGCTTGTTAGGGAGATGAAAATTATTTATAACCAATAACTTCTTGTAGTAGTGTTTGCTAATTTATTTTTTCAATGTGGTGTTTTTTGTGAGGGAAATGGGAAGGTAATCAGCAACATAATTTTGTTCAAAGTTGCAGAATTCAGCATACAGTCTGCTCACTACATGCACACGAGTGATTCTCCTTCCATCTTAATATCCGCGATGTGTACAATTTGATGTTTTACTTTGTGTTTTCTTCCTTCGCATTTTAAATACCACCTCCTATTGGACTTTAAAGGTGATATGTAAACTTGGAAACTCAGGCTGTTACTTATACCAGTGGTTCTTGTGGCTGCCTGCACAATGTAGAGCTGACACTTTTATAAGTATCTACACAACACAGAGGGAAGTAAACAGTTGGTCTCATTGCTAAAGGAAAATAACTGAGGTCCTAGTAACTGCTGAAAAACTTTGAGTATAGATAACTCTGTCTTTATGTTACAAGGAGCTTTCTTTTCTTTGTAGAATGTTCACTTTGCAGAATGTAGAACATTCATTTGTCTTCCAAAGTAGCTTCTAATTGCTCGTTTTAAATCTCAATCTGTATAGTGGTTTAGAGATCACAGTTTCTCCAATAAAATGTATATTTTTAAGCTTCTTTTATTTCTAATTTGAGAATAGTGTGCCTAACAGTGTTAGTAAACAGGGCAAAATCTAACCGGAAACTACCTTCTGTCAAAGCAGAAGCAAAACAAAGTGCGATTTGCTGTTTCACTTAGTCATGTTTAGAGACACCAGTCCTTCCGTGAGTAAGACCTTTGATTACTACATTACACTTTTGTGTAAATGTTTCTGTGAGAAATTGGCTCTATGTGAAAGTGACTGTTTGGCTGATTTAAAATCTCCTAGTGTTTTGCACAGGGACTAATTCTTTAAGTAGTGTGTCAAGTGCTTTTATTTATTTATTTTGGGTTGAACTGATGGTTTATTATTAAATACTTGATCTGCAAATTATCTCCATATGCATGTGAAAAATCCTGTATCCTGGTGAAATAACATATCCCTTCTAATGTGGAAATAAATGACTACTGAGCATTCAGTTATCTCTTAGATATCTTGCTAAGCAGATAATATTTCATTCTTATAGTTGATACAGTGTGAATTTTGTGACCTAAAATATGTTTAAGACAAGAATACAGTGGAAGATACTTCATTGTGACAAGTACTATTAAAGATGTATTTCGCTTTAAATGTAATTAAGGACTAAAACAGAAATCTAATTAGACTATGTAGGCTTTAGACTGCTTCAGATAATGTAGAGCTTTATACTTACATTGTTGTGACACTAAAAAGTGGGGAAAAGACGGGTTTGGTTGTCAATCTTGGAATTAATTTTTGAGATGAACTTGTGGGGCTACAAAGGCACTCTTAATGCTTTATCCACAAGTAGAGTAGATTCTTAAAAAGCTTTGCTGCTGGTTTCACAACTATTAAATGCCTAGGTTCACAGCTTCTTTTATTTTGGCAGTTGGTCTCCTACTTTTCTGTACCCTACAGCTGCGACCAGTGAGTGTGCATCTGTAAGCTTAAGCATAACATAATGGCTTTTTTACTGGAAGTATTTAGCACCATTTTGGATTTTAAAAGCAGAGCATGTTAGGCTTCAGAGGTGTTTCATTTAACAGTTTTAAAATCGGAATTTAAGTTTTAAAACTTCAAAGTTTAAAATTCCAAATTGCATTTTTATAAAGGTCTTTAAGAGGGCAAGAAGGAAAGAAGGAACATGGTTGTAGATTGGCTTTGAAAGTTTTCCCCTATTATTTAATAAAACTTGTTTTTCTAATTGTCTTTGGTCAGAGAGCAAGTGTTAATTTCCAGTGCAAAAAGTAAATGTGGGCATTTATAGGAGTAGGAAAAAGTTAGAATTCAAACTTTTATAGCTTTTTAGAGGGATTATATCAACTTCCTCCCTCTGCTTTTTAAAAAAGGAATTGTATCTGATTTGAAGTCGCAAAGTTTGCTTTTAAATATTGCAAGGTCTTTCGGTATATTTAAAAAACACAAAAGGCAAGCTCTGTATATGAATTGAGGAGATGGAGAGCAGGGCCCCACTTCTCTTGCTGGCAGCACCCTAGAGACCCACAAGAAATGCCTTAATTCCAGGGCTATCCCTAAGGAGCTGGGAGTGTGACTGCTCTGGGCTGGTTCTGGGGCCTCCGCGTTGTGCCTGCTCTTCCCTGTCCTCCACAAAGGGTTGACCAGTCTCCACAAAACATTGACTGGTGGCTAGTGAGAGGAGCTCATGAGCAGGAGCAAGTACTTGAGCAAGCGAGGAGCTGAGAGACTGTATGGAGGAAGGCTGTGAGATGTGGAGGTGGATTTATGGTGTCCTGTAGGAGCAAGTGAGAAGAAAGGGGGACTTGGTAGACTATGGGGTGAGGTAGGGGAAGATGATGGTAGAAGCGCTCAGGGAAGATGAGGAATAATGCTGGAAATGTGCCTTTCCTGGGAAAGGAGAGAGGGGAGAATGAGGAGAAATTGTAAAAGCATAATTTACTGACTCAAGGACTGAACTGACTATTTTTCAATTAAGTACAATTTACACTCCCTTCCGTCACTGAAAATTGAAGAGTGGGAGAAGTAGAGCAGTATGTCTGGGTTTTTCCAGACCTGTTATTAGTTCCCTGGGTAGCTTCTCAAGCCTTGTTATAGGATTTCTTAAATTGTGCAGATGAAAAAGCAGGCTCCATTTAGAAGTAACACTAGGAGAAGTACAGGCTTTCAGCAGTGCTGAGTAGTAATTAAATTTGATAAAATACCCAGTGCTTGTTTTTCGGTACATGGGTCTTCTGATGGTCTCAGATTTGTGGTATCTCTTGGAATTGTCAGGCTAAAAAAAAGGCAGGAAGTTTCTGACAAGTGTCTGGAGGGGTATTCCCTATGAAATATCTAATAGTAAGTGAATGAAAGCACGCTCTCAATCCCAAAGAAGGAAATGCGTGTTTTAGTAGTTCACGGATCCCAAGGGTGGTAGTTCTTGTAGTGTAGTTTTGCTGTGCTCAGGGGGAAGGGTGAAAAGAAAGATGACACAGTAAACTCATGGTGACAGTTTTCATCAGTGTATAATAAAATGAACAATAATTTTTTTGTGGTATCAGTACGTACAGCTGTTGAGCTCCTTTGGACACATGCAGGACTTTGTGTCTTAGAAAATTACAGAAAGGAGGAGATGTACATTTTGGAATTATTTCCGTGAGTATCCTGAAATAGTACCAGAAATTTCACTTCACTTTCACTGACATGATCAGTATGAAAAGCTGACAGTTTTCTGTAACTATCTCCTTTTTTATTTGTTAAAGATTGTCTACCTTGGAGGTTACATCTCTTTAGCTTGATTTAACTACTGTTCTCAGTCTCATTGTAGCTTTAACCAATGTTGGCTGCAGTGAGTTTTTTTGGACCTTTGGTCTAGATAGTGAAGACCACAGCCACCACATGGGTAGTAACTTGGGGCTTTCCAGTTCTGTTAGCTGCTTGCAACTTGAGCAAAGTATTCTTTTTAAATTGTTTTCCTCTGCTGCTTGCTTTAACCACTTTTTTTCCCCCTTTGTTTCTTTCAGTTTGCTTCCCTTGCTCCTGTTAACTCTCTTTATCTTTCTCCATTCAGTCCTAATTGTTATTTCAATTATTATTTTATAGCACTACAATTCCTTATTCAAAACCCTGGTCATTAGAAAGATATCAGTAAGTCTTGATTAATTCCTTCTACTTTTCACTTTTTTCTAACAATTCTTATGCTGTAAAATTTGAAGGACAGAGGTTTCATCTTTCAGAGCTGTTCAGTCCCCAGCATGTTTTGGGTGTTACAGTGTGAGGCAGTTCCTGTTTGGGTTTGTTTGTTTGTTTGTTTTTTTAATAAGCAATCTTAAAATGCTGTACATATAATAATCCAAAAACATTTCCTTATGTAAAGTGCTCATAGTATTGACTGAGATGGCAAAACTTGTTCGTGCATATATCACTGTATGAAAAGAGCTGTAGTAATGAAGTTGAGGCATCTAGGTTTCTGACTTTAGAGGTTATATTGAGTAGTCAGTGCTGAAACATTATTTGTGACCTTCAAGATGCAAGTAATTGGCTGCTTTAGTGTGAAAGGTAGTAATTTAGAACTGAGTCATTCCAATGTAGGAGCTGGAAACGTCATACTGACTGAGCTTTGTCTTGAGGCTAACCAATACTTTTCTAATAAATGCATAAAAGAGGGTGCTGTCCCCTGAGAAAGTTGTTAGTGCATCTTGAATGTTGGAGCCTGTCTCATCCAAAAGGGTCATAATTTTGAGTTCTCAGTATTACTTTGGTATATTAATTCTTGTCAGTGCAATATAGAATTACTAAAATATTGAAGGAGACCCATGGTACAGTAGGTTAGAAACCAGCTCCAAATACTAGAGTACAATGTTTGCTGCATAACTCGTATATTTGTATGCTTGCCGTAGGTTGTGGTGCACTAGCAGGTGTGTTGATGGTGACAGGTGGTAATACCAGCATCCCTTGCTGTTGTAACTAAGAAAGAAGGTTAAATTTGGGAATTTCTGTTGTAAGCTGTTGTGCAAGAGTCTGATCTCCACAGGGCACCATTTGCAGGCTTGAGAAGCTGGTGATAGCAAACTGGGTACCTAGAATTGATGGATCTTGAAAGAAGCTGATGGAAATACTTGGCCACTTGGGGTGAACACTTCAGGATATTTTTCTTGACAATGTATGATTACTGGGCAATACAGAATAATTTACTAGAACTGGAAGGCCCTTCTTACCTGAACTGGTCCTAGAGGAAGTTAAGAGCAGGCTATTCTCTCTCTATATATAATCCCCACCTTCTTCACAACTTCTGAAGTCTCTAATTTCACAATTCCTGGGTCGAGTTGCTCAGCAGTTTGCTTGTTCATAGCATTGTTTAGTTTGTTCTGGAGAGCTGCTGTTTGTATTTCAGACATAGGGGGTTTTTTGAGTTGGCCGATAAAGGAATTGAGTTTTAAATATACCATATTGCCCTGATTCAGAAGCTTTCCAGGCATGCAACTAGCCTGTAGCCAGAGAAAGCAAGCAAGCAAGAATGTACATTAAGTCTTTCAGCTGGACAGTTGGGAGGCTTGGGTAAAGAGGGGCAGTCTTAAGGACTGTTTTTTGGCAGTCTTTTTACATGGTTGACAATTTTTTGTGTATTTGGATGATAAACCAAGAAATGGCCCTCCTCCCCACTCCCAAACCCTCAAAGCCAATGTTCTTTGAACTTATTTCTAAGTTAGCTTTCCTAAAAATCCAGTTGGAAACATTCACTCTTACAATTATTCATGCCTTGTGAGGACTTTTTTGGCTCTTGTGCCCCCTCTCCTTTCACCTTGGCTTTTTATTCTACCTTCGCATAATTGCGGATTCATGAACATGCTTATTATTCATGTACTTACCTTTCAGCATGTGAGTAATCCCCATTCATAGGCATCAGGTTAGGTATGTGCAAGTGTTGGCAGGATCCAGGCCTTGCATACTAAGCTCTCTGGATTAGACAATATCTTGAGTAAAGCACTGCTTGTACGCTTGGCCTCAGAAAGTGAGGCTGATGGCTGTTTGCTTCTTAGTAGTGCTCAAAATGGGAGTTTGTGTGGGGAAAGCATAGCTGTAGTCCAGGAAGGGGGGTATTTTCCTTGAGGATTGATTTTTAAATGTAGTCTGGACTCATTTGGTGCAGGAGAACTATGTCCTATTCTTTCTTTCTGAGACAGCCATGCTGGCAGGTGTGTTTATATGTATGGTTTTCTTTAAAAGCATCAGAACTTTTGGATTGGGGAAATAAAGCTGGTGTGGTAAATACCCTTGTGAAAATTACCAAGTACAGCTGCTAAATTGCTACATAGATGTTCAGATATTATTTTAATAAGCATAAAACTATCTTTCCTTTATTGTTTCTGTTTCTTCTTTGTATTTGTTGTTCTTGTAGATACCTTTCTCCTATTGTATGCTTTTGTGGAAAAATAACTCTAGGAAGAGACAGTTTTGAGACTTGGGTAACCATGTGATCTTGCTCTTTCGGAGCACAGATAATTTCAGTCATCTTCCTCATGATCTTGCTGAAAGGGGCTTTGATTGAGTTGTTGGGAGGGCTTCTAGAAGTTGACAGGAGATTGGCAGATGTGGTTTTAGTGACTTCTCTTAGGAAAGCTTCTTGTTACATAGTTATTAAAGTTCTCTTAAACTCTTCATAGATCTTGTGAATATTTGCAGTGATTTTTGAGGGAGTCTCCTTTGCATATCATGATGATGTTCTGTTTTTCAGGTGGTGTGCAAGTGAGTATGTTTTTAATGGTGGTGAGATCAGATTATCTAAAGGTTCTCTTTGAGGCTGTATTCATCACCACAGTGAAAATATTCAGATATTAACTTCACTTCTTAATCTTTAAAATAATCATCAATGTCCAGTCTGTTTGTTCCCTTCTGAATGCTTTTATGAGAAAGAGTCATGTTGAGAGCTTGCTTAACCTGTAGTTGAAGATCACGCGTGTTGCGTTTTTAACAGATTTGCTCTTTCAGTTTGTTAAAGGCCATTTGACTCAAGTAGGTGTGGTTAAAAGTATATAAAAGTCTTAAAAACAAACACACCACACCACACCACCCCCCCAAACCAGCCTTAAACAACAGTAAGCTTTCCCTTGTAATTGATTTATCTTTATTGATGATCTGGATGAGGAGATTGAGTGTACCCTCAGTAAATTTGCAGACGACACCAACTTGGGCAGGAGTGTTGATCTTCTCGAGGGTAGGGAGGCTCTGCAGAGAGATCTGGATAGACTGGAGTGATGGGCTGAGGCCAACTGCATGAGATTCAATAAGGCCAAATGCCGGGGTCTGCACTTGGGCCACAACAACCCCCAGCAGCGCTACAGGCTTGGGGAGGAGTGGCTGGAGAGCTGCCAGTCAAAGAGGGACCTGGGGGTGTTGATTGACAGCCGGCTGAACAGGAGCCAGCAGTGTGCCCAGGTGGCCAAGAAGGCCAGTGGCATTCTGGCTTGTGTCAGGATTAGTGTGGCCAGCAGGGACAGGGAAGGGATCTTGCCCCTGTACTTGGCGCTGGTGAGGCCGCACCTCAATGACTGTGTTCAATTTGGGCCCCTCACTACAAAAAGGACATAGAGTTACTTGAACATGTGCAGAGAAGGGCTACAAAGCTGGTGAAGGGTCTGGAACACATGTCCTATGAGGACCGGCTGAGGGAACTGGGGTTGTTTAGTCTGGAGAAGAGGAGGCTGAGGGGAGACCTTATCACCCTCGACAACTACCTGAAAGGAAGCTGCAGAGAGCTGGGTTTGAGCCTCTTTAGCCTAGTAGAAAGCGACAGGACAAGAGGTAATGGCCTCAAGTGGCACCAGGGAAAGTTCAGACTAGATATTAGGAAGCATTTCTTTCCAGAAGGGGTTGTTAGGCGTTGGAATGGGCTGCCCAGGGAGGTGGTGGAGTCCCCATCCCTGAAGGTGTTCAAGAGTAGGGTCGATTTGGAGCTTAAGGATATGCTGTAGGTGGGAACTGTGCTAGGTGAATGGTTGGACTAGATGATCTCCAGGGTCCTTTTCAACCTAGATGATTCTGTGATTAGCTTGTTGTTGTCAGCTGCTCCGTTGTGTAGTTCTTGAGTTGGACTAGACTCCAAATGAGCTATATAGGTACAACTCGAATTTTAGAAATAATAAAATCACAAAGAGCAGTACTAAACTCCCTCAAAATTGAAAAAGAGATATTGTCAAGAGGGAACTTACTTTTAGTCATATGGTTTGTACCTTGAAGTGTTGGTATTTTTTTCCCCTTTTAACAGAAAGGAATATTAAATATATAACTTTATTGTTCAGCCCCTTTTCTGCTTTCTGTGGCAGTGGTCCTTAGGATGCTCAGACTGCCTGTTTGTTTCCTCTCTATTTATATATGCTGTAACAACTTTCCTTTGCTGCTCTGTGCACAGGCAGCCTTAGCCTTCTTTTTCTGGAGAAATCTAAGTATCTAAGGCTTCTAGTTGCCATTAGGGCTTATTAGGAAAGGATGCTTTCTGTAAGATACCTTGTCTACTTCTTTAGGTTAAGGGTCTGATTAGTCTGCCTTAATGGGTTGGACCTGCACCCCCCCATTGAGTAACACGAGGCTGACTTGGGTATAGACTGCAGACATGAACTTTGAGATACTTAGTAGTTATTTTTGTAAATCACTGGCCTTGAAAATGTGTAGGCCAGCACTTTAAGGTACACCATGCTAGCTCATGAGTTGAATATATTCATCTGTTACCCTGGTTCATGAACCTTTCTTGTTTTTCTGGCATCTTTGCAGTAGTCAGGAGTATTTTGTGGACTGCTTTGCTGCAAGTAGCAGAGCAGTGTTTTGACCGAGCAGGAGAATGTTCCTTGATAAAGCTGAGAAGTGGTTTTGGATACAGAGATCAGACATACTTTCTGCCTCAGGTTTTTAGGACTTGGTAGGATACCAAGAGTATTGGTACTAATAGGAAAATCAGTAAATACACCAAGGAAATGGGGTTGGAACTAGATGATCTTTAAGGTCCCTTCTCACCCAAACCATTCTGTGATTCTCTGAAATCTACATCTGGCAAGTTTGGTGGCAGTCCTGTGCTGTACAGCGTTGTTTGGCTGAAACCTGTGTGTAATGTGTACTGGAGTGGAAAAAACCACAATGTGTAAATACTGAACTGTTTTTCTATCTCTGTATCGATCTTCAGTGTTATGCTGTGCATACATGACTTGCAAAAAATTTTATTTGTCAGGGAGTATCCCATTATATCGTCTAGAATTAAATCTCAATTTAATTTTCAAGCCAAGTATAGCAAATTAAGTGCTGCAAAAAGACAGGTTGTTAGTATGGTTTTGGTATTGAATTTACACTCTTTTTGGGACCCCTGATTTCCTCCTTTCCAGTGATAACCAGAAGGTAAAGGCAAACTGGTGAAACTGGAGGGATTGCAGCATGGCTATTACTACCTGGCCACAGTGATAAGCAGTTTACTGTGCATACTGTGTTATACAGTGTGCTCCTTTGTAAGGAATTTCAGGGTGCTACACTGTGTGTTGCTCAGCTTCTCTGGAAAGTTAGGTTCTTTTTTCTTCTTCTGCAAGTCTGCATTGCAACAATACAGTGTCGAGTTTATTGGTTTTGTTCTAAATCTGTTTAGCTTTCTCACGGGCACGTGGGCCAGATTGTATCTGAGGGTAGTAGTAGCTGATGCAGGGAATCCACATAAAATGTTCTGTGAATTCGTGTCATCAGATACATTTATATGTGTACATTTATGCATCAAAATTTTTATGATGTGCTGCTTTTGTAACAAGAAACACTGTTTTGGCAGAAAAAAAACCTTTATATTGAAAGTAGATTTTTTTATTGAAGGAGACTTTAAAAGACCAGTTCCCTAGTATCAAAAGAATTTGGCTCATTCCTGTAATGCATTTAAGAGAACAATAAAGAAAAAAGAAAAGCAACCAAATTAAGGTTTTGCTGAAGTATGACTGCATACGTTATCATTATTGTGTATGATGCAAACCCACAGTAACCACTAAAACCATTTTATAGCACATTATGGTGAAATAATAGCTTGTGAAAGATAATAAATGTGGCATGGTTAGAGCTTTACAATTTTGGGGAATAATTACCTGGTCTTATGCCAGTGAGAGGTGACAACTTTGGATCATTGGGGCTTTAGGATTTCTGACTTTGAAGATGAGATGGTGAGACCTTTGCCTTTGATTTAATTCTAACTAGTGTCAGACGTTGGAAAGTATCTCTATTTTATGTGGAGTTCTTAGTATTATAAATGCTTTATTTTCTAGATCTGTTTCAGAAACTTGCTGAAAGTGTGCTTAATGTTCTCAATGATTTCAACAGAACTTTGTTAGTTTGTGGAGGGGAGTCTCATTTGGCTGGCTAATCTCTGTTCATGGTTTTCTGCTGTCCTCATGTGTTTTTCAGTTCACATGTGGTGTATTGTGAAGATAGGTTTCTCGGCTTTCCCGACTGAGCGCTTGTATCCTTTCATGACGGTGGTGTTAGGGGGCTTGTTATGTGTATGCACTATTCACACGCAAACCTGTACCTCTTAAAAGGCAATGGAATGGAGTATACTGTTTTAAGTGGTTTCTTTGATCTTGTTTAATGCTACACAATTTTAATCTAAATGTATTTTTTTATGTTGTTCTGCCCACCCCTCTCAGCAGTGTGATCTTAGAGCATATATTTATGGTAAGGTTTTGTATAGCACTATAAACCAAAGAACATAGGAGCCACTTCTGTGATCCCTACTTTTCCTTTGCAGAAGATAAACTTGTAAGAAAGTGCCTAATAGGACAAATAACTGCATTCCCTTAAGAAATATCCTTATGATAAGGACAACTTTTTCAGTGAGACTCAAAAGGAATAAAGATCAGTTATTCTTTTTTCAAAATTAAATAAGTTTTGATTTGAAGAAATTGCATAAAACAAAGATGTTCAGTGTTTTTAACTCTCGCTAGAAAAGTTGTTCTGAGCATTTGTAAATATAAGTAATAAATAGGAGTAGCATGTGTAACAAATCATCTGTGTTTGGCTATTGGATTGCAAGGTACACCAGTGGCTAGGCATTTCCTGAAAAGATTTTTTTAAAAAAAGTTTTTAAAGAAATAAAATTATTCTTGAGTTCTTTTATTATGCTGGACAAAAGGGAATTGGGGGAGTTAGTCTTTCTGTTCCAACTTTTTTGTGGTTTGTGGGTGTTTTAATAAGTGCATCTTAAATATATATGTCTGCAGCCTTCTGAACATAAAATTTGGGTTTGTCAAAATGCTTACTCATATCACAATTCTTACTGAACTTACGATTTTTTTTTTTTTTTTTTTTTTTAGAAAAAACTTACTTCAAAGCAGACATGTTGCTGGTTTTTTTTTATCTTAATTTTATATCAGCCTGGAGAAAATTACAGAATTCTTTCTAAACAGGAATTACCCAAAGGCTAGTTTTCATTAACCATGGGTTAATTAGCCTGATGAAAATAATGAAAAAAAAAAATATAATGTTCCCTATAACTTTTCTCAGATTAAGAACAGGGTTTAAATAAAGTAAATTTGACTTCTTGAAAGTTTAATTCTGTTGTTTCTATCAGATATAGTGGATATTTGCATTTTTGGCTGGAAGTGGCATCACAGGGAAAAGCTGCTATTCTAGGTGTTCTAAACAGCTCTGTGTTAAGAGTGGATCTGCTAATGCTTAAGCTAAGAATGCTCATTTCATGCTAGTATAAAAAACAATTTCAGCTTCAAATAATGCTCCTAAAAAGTGGCCTTTTAGAGAGAAGCTTTCTTTGCCAGCTGCCTCCTATGTATTAATTTCAGCCATTTTGTGGATGTTTAAGCTGAATATCCAGCGTTACTGATGTTAATTGCTCTGCCTTAGTTTCCTAGGGTGGAAATTGGGAATAAACATTGTGGAGGTAAATGTGAGAATGCTGTTAATGGAATGACCACCTCTGAAGGACTTGATGACTTGTGCCACAAAGAAGAAGGAAAATGATGTGTATTCAGAGCAGGATGTGAATAATGTATTGTTAATGAAGTATGAGGTAACTCATCACATGAAATTGCATGAAAATCAGGAGGAGTTCTGTAAGGGAAAGAAAACAGATCACAGGCAATTATATGTGTTGCTTAAGCCTTGAGCTTGTTTGCAGAGCTAGGTGACTTTTCATAGGGTTGGGTTGGGGATAGGATTTTACACTGTTTTCAACCTACTTTGCAGTTCAAGTGCTCCAGGAGCTCTGGGTCAGAGGACAATGCTCCAGCCAGCCTCGGCTTGGGGTCTGTCTGCTTTGTAGCATGGATGGAGTGATGATGAGCTTCGCAAAGATGTAGGGCTGTGAGGTGAGGTGGGTGGCTGAGAGAAGTGAGAGCAAACTTTTTGAACTTCCTCTGCAGTGGCGATTGTGAGCATTCACTGTTTGCAACGATACAAAGTCAATGAAGTTAGCTGAGATGGTCCTCACTATTAGAGTTTGCGTGAAGAATTTCTTGCCACTTACAAGAAATCTTTAAAAAAACTTTTTTCACCAGTACTGTTGTAGTTGTTGCCACTCTATTAATAAATACATCTGTGTTTGGCACACCAGTATGAACACGAAATTCAAGGTCAGGATGGTAGTTAAGCTGAAGTCCAGGGCTTGGGCATGGCCAGATATTCAGTGATTCATAATTGAAAATATGTATGAATACCCTAACTCTAGCATGTTCTTAAATTTGTCAGTTCATGATCCTGAAGTTGAGAATTTGCCCCTGAACCCTTTACCAGATTTGACTTCCATTTTGTGACTACTTTTTCAACTATTGTGTAAAACTCACACAAAAAGCCCTTTGCTGTGCATGGGAGGTGTAGTTGACTTACCCAGCTTGGGTGGGATAACCATGGTAAAATGGTTAGTACAGATTTAATGATAGTCTTTGCTGCTACTTTCAGATATGCAAATGGTTCACATATGATGGAATGTGAATTAACTGCATTATACAAAGATATTCTTTTTTTACTGTGCTCAAATGCCATTTACAGATCTGAAATGGAAAAGTATTAACATTTAGAATGTGAAATCTTAATATTGTTTTCAGACACTAAGAAGAAAGCATGTTCGTGGGTTTACTGTTAATGGAAAATGTCAAACTAGATGTCATATGTCTTGGTACTGGATATTGCCCTTCAATGCTGATGCTGTAATAAAATGGGAAATTACGGGAGTATAGTGAAGTTATAGTTGCTATACTGTGTTTAGACATGGGATTGCAAAATTTTTGTCCTCTGAGTGTAAGGATGTCAGTTTACTTGAATGGTATTTTTGTCTTTTCTCAAAATTGGCAAAAATTGCTGATTTCCATGAATGCACTGATTATAGTGACAGTAGCAAGTTGAAGACACTTGGAAAGGCTTTCTGCCATTCAGAGGAGACTAATATGTGAATGTGACTACTATGACAGAGCGAACAGATTATGCATTACAAAAAATAAATGACTTGCCATGTTACATCTTATTTTTCTTAAAATTTATGTTCAAAATTATGTTTTTTCACCAGTGATTCCCACTTTACAGGTTCAGAACAGTGCTAAAATACATTTTTAGAGAGGTTTGAATCAGAGGAGAGAGTTCACCCCAAAGGACAGAAACGAAGCTGGGAATGCAATACCTATTCCAGCGTTATGTTAGTGCGGCCCACAGAAATGGGAGTGCAATTGTCATGATTTTCAAAATTAGTGTTATAAAATACATAATGCAAACTAAAGCTAATATTAAACTGCTGTTATTGTATCACAGTAGCCATGTAATCCTGGTATATTTTGACAAAAATAGCTTAGCCAGTACAAAGAAGTACAGGAAAGCCTGCAACCTCTGCCAGTGGCTTCTGCTGATGGACTTTGTAATTACATCTGTCTAAATCCATCTGTACCCTGCTCAGCTAGAGGTTGGATTTAAGATTAATTGTATGATGGTGGATCCTGGCTTGCAGCTATATCTTAATTAGAATTCACAATCCACATCACATAAAACTATCTGAAAATTCTTTTCTAAAAGAACACTGATTATAGGGCAAATGAAAACATTTTTATCTCTTTTTTTTTTTCATAATATAGGAATAACTTGAGTATATATAAATATATTCCCATGCCATCTGGTTTATTTCTCTCTTCATCTTACTCTTGGCTTCTTTCATCTTGCTTATTACTCTTTGTCTTTTTAATTAGTAGGAAAAAGCAAGTGCTTTTCTATGTTTTGAGATTTACTGCTGTTGAACACAGCTCTGATATTGATATGAATATACTAAATCCCTTTGAGTTGCTTGTATAATATTTTACATAGTGTAATTAATCACTTTTTTTTCTATACCACATTTTTTAGAAATGGGTAGTTCAGTTCTTGAAATACAATACTATGGTTGAACTATGATGCTAGAGTTGTTGTGTTTAACTCTTATGTTCTGGTGGTGTCCTGTCTGAAATGGATCTGTTTCTAAAAGCTGGGATTTGGAAGTATTTAATTAAGTGTGCACGAGTTAACATTTATTCTGGGAACTGTCAGGATGCAATCCTGTGAAGTCTGAAACAGAAATTCTGTTTTAATGATTTGAGTAAGAGGAGAAAAAGAAGGAAAACACACATCTCTTATTTCCATTAATTTAATCTCAAGTGCTACAATGTAACTTTAGAACATTATTTTTAAAAATCTGTAAAGTATTTTGGGCCCAGTAGCTTTTTTTCAGGTGAAGTGACTTTCAGTAAGATAACCACTCATATCTTAAAAAAAAAAAAGGGGAGGGGGGGAGGAGGGGGAGGAGAAAAAAGGGAGGACGTTCTAAAGACCTTCTTTTAACAGCATCATTTAAAAGGTTCAGTTGTTTTAACACGGTACATAAGCATATGCTCCTCTTAAGCAAGAGAACGCATCCTCTCTTGGGTTTTATAATAATATTGCTGCTTGCATGACTTAAGATGATTAAGTATGACCCTAATGTTGTTAAACCAGTGCCTGAATTCCTAATATGATAATTTGCAAACAAAATTGTTTCTCATAGTGACAGTTGCATTCCAGTTTGGCAGCATTTGGAAGTTAAATGCCCTAGCTTGGTGTTTTCTTGCTCTTGTTGAAGATCCTACAGGGGAGTGATCTTAGACGTGAGAGAAGATGCTGGACTGAAGGAAAAGCACAAAAATATTTTTCAAACCTCAGAGTATCTGTATTTTTATTTGAAACTTCGTATTAAGCACCTGAATCATAGGATAATAATTTTTCATGTTCCCTTAAAAATTAGGAAACAGAAGTTGCTTTTTACCCCAAGACATGTAGATTGTGAAAATATGCAAATATGCAGGTTTGTATACTGATTGTGTTAACAAGTTTGTTTTCCTATTTGTTTTGTTTAAAATGCCATTCATAACACCAAGTTCTCATTCATTTTGACATTTGGTAGCAATCTATATAAGGTCTGTGTTATGCCACAGAAGGAAAATAAAGTTCTGATATTCGGGGTGTTTCACAGCTGGCCAGAGGTGATCGCTGTGAACCCCCTAGTACAGGATTGCGTGAAGGCTTGCCATAAAACTGTGTGACGATTATGTGACTGTCTGGAGTAACTGACTCGAGCTAATCTCTGATTAGTGAGTGGTCTTTGGTTTTACTGGAGCCATGCTAAGATTTAGTGCAGAAGTAAGAAATCTGATCTGATTTTTTTACTACTGGATTGTCTATGAACTGTTTTCTCTTTATTTGATTAAAAGACTGGTATGGCATAGAGGTGTTTTGACATCTTGGCCCTATATTTGCTTTCTTGAAGTCTGTCTTTAGTAGTTTTGCACACACATTTGGAGCTGGTGGCTAAAAGGGAAAGTTGTGTCATGGGAAGCAGCATTGCTGAGAGAGGAACAGTCCTTCTGGGACAGCACCATGGGATTTTTGCTGATGAGAAGGGCAGTGCTGTGTGGTGGGATAGATGCTGTTGACTTTAACAGAGAAGAAAGCACAACTAGGTTTCTTTGTAAGGATATATGTCTTGAATTGTTGTTTATAGTGTAAGTACAAAACTGAGCAGCATTACTTTGTTCTGATTATACTTTTTGAAGGGAATATTGTGTTTTATTGCTGTAGCTTGAGTGTCTTTGGCAATAGGGAGTGATTTTTGTCTTTGCCAATTACTTCACAGCTGCTCACCCCCTTCCTCAGCAGGAAGTTGTTGGTGCCTGGATCTTTAACAGAAAGACCCATGGTATCTATCCTTTACAAACTAAAATTATATGTATGTTAAAACTAATTAGCTCATCTCAAGAATTGCACTTCAATTTTGCAGTAAGCCTTATGCAGGGAAAAAAATGGTGTTGCAGTTATTTCCCCAGATTTTGGGGGAATCTGAAAGCTAGGTTCGCAAAGAAGCCAATAATACTACTTTATAAAGGGGTTATACTGCAGTACTAAAATTTATCTGTGACTGACCTCTTAGAACTTTGTAACTCTACACCAACACATCCTAATTGTCTCTCAGGTCACAGCCAGCCTTTGATGTCCCGCAGACCGTGGTAGGGTACTGGGCCAACTGGTTCAGCTGCCGCCCTGGTGCTGGCTTAGAACAACAGCCCTTTGTTATGCGCCAGGCTGGTTGGGCTGCTTAAGGCCTGGGGAACCTGCTGGCCAGCCTCCTGTTGACTTGTGCTTCAGTAAAGCCTGCAGTTTGGGTTATGTTTCCACTAGTAGCGCAAAGTCCGAGGGGTATCTGTGGTGTGTTTTGTTTGGTTTTGGCTGTGAAGGTGTCTGCTCTGTGCTACGTACACAGCTTGTGGTGCCTGAAGTATGACAGTATTTCCTGGGTGGTTTAGCAGACTTAGACTTTGCAGTGTGTGTTCTCACAGCTATTCTACTTACGTTTTAGCTTACACCAGTGAAGAATTTTGTAAAAGCTTACTAGGAGGATTGTTTTGTTTTGTTTAACTGCTTCTCTTCAGCAACTCTTGGACAAGGACTTTTACTTTTTTATAGTTAAAATTTTAGTATGCCTTCTTCAGAGCTGTGTGGATAAATGTCCTAGTATTGAGAATAAAATTTTAAACAAAAATGTTGATACATGCACACTGTCTTATGATTCCAAGGATTTGGAAAACCAGTAATTTGGGTTGTTATGGAGATGTTGCTTTATAACAATATCACAATGCCAGGAAGCATATCAAGTATTTTGAAACTGTATCTAAACTGATTTGCATGCAATACATGAATTTGTGTCACATTTATTCAGACATTGCTCCTAGGATTGTTAGTGTTAATTTCATACCTTCTTGCCACTTTAATATAAATACATTCTGTAGCTTGACTAATAGAATACCAGTAATACTGGGTTGTTCAGTGTAAGTAACTAATTTCTTCAGCTCCCCCCCCCCCCCCCCCGCATTATCTTATGTTTTTAAATCACACAGACTAAGCTAAATAGTTTGTTAGATACATATGCATAGAGTATATGTTGGCCCATGTATAATGCTTGGAAAAGTAGTATGGCTGCTTCTAATAACACTTTCCTTGTGCTTTTTTTTGATAGTTTGTTATTCTGATTTTTTTCCTTTCAAGCTTGCATTAACTCAAGTTTAAGGCTTATTTCATTTTATGAGCACTTGCTTGCTGGTCTCACTTATCCTAAAAGCAATGCTGAAGAGTGCAAGAAATACACTATTGCTATAACATAGTAAAAATCATGAAAATCAAGTGTAATTCAGGCAGCACCTGAAACCAGGTGATAATGACTATGGTTATTAAGCAAATGTCTGACTTTTAATCAGAGACCTGTTTGTGGAACACAGACTTGATAAAGACGACACTAGCAATGTGATAATGACAGAGCTTTGCTGGTTGGGAGGGTTTGGGAACGGCATATATGAGACGCCATCTGTATGATCAACATGTAATCTTTAGAGTTCAGATGGAAAATGAGTTGGAAGAGAGCAGATGCAGAAATGCATTACTGCAGAGCTGCACTGAAAGGTATTGGAAATTTGAGTGGTTGCATCGGTGCTGAGTAGCTCTGGGCTCTTTGTCAGCTGTTCTTCTGGCTTTCAGCTTGGTTTTGGAAAGGAAATGGAAGAAGGACTTGAAAAATTTGGAGTAATGTTTCTTTCTTCCTTTTATGATTGCTCTATGCTACTGCTCTCTCCTGCTGAGGGATTTGATTATAGCATTGATCTGCATCTGGAACAGCAGATTGATGTATTTCAGCCATTCTTTGCAGTAGTTTGGCTGTGAAATACAGAAAGTTGCTGTTTAAAAGCAAAAAGAAATTGAAATAAATTGACAAAATTCATTCACCAAAAATGAAAAACATTTTTACTGGTAAATCAAACAGTCTGATGTCCAGTCCAGCCATTGTCTTACATGGAACCTGTTAAGAATTGTGCAGTGTGAAGAAGTGAAACATTCTGAGACCAAAATCGGGCTTTTGTGGTGGTTGGTTTGTGTCAGTGTCATAACCCACTTCCCTCTTTCAGTGTTCAGTAGCAAGGGAAGCTCTTCAGCTGATGTCCCAACCATACAGCCTTCCTGTGGTTGGTTTTTTGGTGACTGATTAAAAGCCACACACGGTGGAAGAGAATTCTTTTTTCCATTAAAGAAAAGTGGGGGTTTTTTTTGTTTCTCCCCCCCACATAGGACACATGTTTTATAGGCATATGTATGTGCTGTGGAGTAATTTCTTCTTGATCCGTACTACCTTTTTAACTTTGTACAGAACCTGTAGCAGGCAATCCTGGTACATATCTTCAGATCTTACATTGTTCCTACACAGTCAGCTTTTCTAGAGACAAACTATTAAGTGACTTCTGGGAACAGACTGGCAATAGCTAAAATGGCTCATTGAAAAATTTTCAAGAACATCATTGGTCTGCATGTGTCTCATACTGAAATCATAGTTTGATAGAAAGGAAAGGTCCTTCAAAGTGTGATGTTGAAGTTCTGGATGTGCAAGTGTGACATATCAATTTATACCTTCCTCCATTTATAATCATGTGTAGGGGATATAGGCTTACTAGCAGCTGAGACAGAAAGAACAAGGCATTACAAACCTGGCTTTTGACAACCAGGGCTTTCTACAAGTGACTTTTATGTAAAGAGAGGTCTTGCTTGTCCCATCCTCATAGTGTTTTCATTTCTGTACCTACACCACCCCCACCCCAGATTTTTTTCATTCTCCATTTTAAAGGTCTTGTGGAACTTCTTCTGGAAATTCCATGGGAGGGTTTGTATTGGTGGTGGTGTTTCTGACAAAGTTTTGAGTTTGCAGCTGTGGAATTGTATGGAAATTGCTGTCTTTTGGACATGCCACAGTCTGTATTTTGGCTGGAGTGAGGGGCATTAGTACATAGCTTTTCCTGTAGAAATTACTGTATTGTCACAATGTTGGTTCTGCACAGTGTGTGTCAAATGGGGCCCAGCTGAAAGTGTTAATTTTGAAGCTTGCCATGCTGGTCTAGAACACCTGGTTGATTGAAGACATACATGGGGCTGCAGTTTGGAGCTGTTGATTTTTATGAAACTCTCTTTCATAACTGAGCTTATTTTAAAAAATACTTTTAATGAGAGAAGTGAGATGTATAGCTGATGTTGAAATATTTTCCAGGGCCTTTTTGTACATACCCCCACCACACACGGGTTGTTAGGCTCATCTATTTGTAATGTATACCACTGCAAGACATTCAGATGAAGGAGATTATGTTTAAGCATTATTTACTGAGGGTATGAAGCCTAAATAATACCCATTCTTAGTCCTTTTACTTGTGCAATGGTTAGCGTAGTATTTTAGTAGTGAGAACAGATTTCAGAATGAGCAAATTGCAATAAATTAACATGGTGCTAAGTTTTGAAAAGATGAATATCATTTCATACATATCAACTTCTTATTCCTCACAAAGAAAGAAGCCACTAAGGATGAAAATAAGAGTTAGGTGGTGCACTGCAGTTGTCTTCTACTGGGACTGTGCTGAGATGGTGGTATGCCTCCTGTCAAAGAGGTCTTCTGGCTGTTTTGAGGAAAAATAAGCAGAATGGGGATCACAGTTGCCTTTGTGTGAAGACTAAGATTTGAACAGTCAGCAGCTGCTTTTTCAGTCCACAGGCAAATGTCAGGACAGAGTCCTGGGACAGTGTGAAGAATGCTGGGCTTTACTGTGTGCTTCACTGACGTTGCACTTAAATTATGCGACTTGCATCTTATGGCAGAAATAAACTTTACTTTTGCTATGTTTTAGATTATCATGTTCATGGATTTGGTAAAAGCTGAAATGTTAAAATATACATTTGTCTTTTAGTCTAGTAATTGGCAATTGACACCCCCTCTGGTGGAACTGTTTGCTGTCTGAGCAGACATGGGAATATCAAGACAAATGAACATTGGTTCCAGCTATAGCAAAGGTTTCTCCAGGTGCTCAATTTCATTCTGTTCTCCAGCAGACTAAAAGTACTCTCAAAGCTCTTCCTTATAAAATTTTTGCTACATTCATTCCTTTGTAGTATTTTTATTCGACACTAAGCACAATATTCTAGGCCTGTCTTTTTAACAACCACAATAATGCCATATTGGTTCTTCTGTCTTGGTAGCAGAGCGGGTTTTAGCATTACGGTTTTCTTTTTTATGTGTGTGTATACAAGCCATGCTGACAGCTTTCCTGCCACTCACAACTAAACACAGAGGCAACAGGACTTTCTAAAGTTCAGGTTGTGGTTTGTTCTTTAGGACTTGTGGCTCATACATCTTCTTCCCCTTGAAACATGCTGTTACAGCTTGAATGTTGTTTGACTACACCTGTGGAAATCATATGGATGCTAAATTGCAACTGTAGGTTGTACTATCCAGGATTTTTTTGCTTTGAGGTTGCTGAAAGGTTTTTAGTTGAAAAAAGCCTATGTGCTAACATTAATTTTTGTTTTTTAAATTGTTTTATTGCCTAGGTTTTACCTTAGTATGTGTTAGCCAAAATACATGGAAAAGATATCAGTTTTCTGTTTAGAGGTTTATTGTGCCTTACATGGCTGTGATTTATTTTCTGGGTTTTTCTTGTCCTGTACCTGCTTCTTGTTGTGGATATGTGAAGTTGAGAGCGCTCTGTTTCAGACTAGGCTGTCAAGATGAGGTCAGTGGTCACAGTGACCTCAGGAGAGCTCTTGTGCTGTACCACAGTTCAGAGTGCACAGTCAAGAAAACTTTGCCACTTATTCCTCCTACCCTCATTCTTTTCTCTAGTTTCATGACACTTGAGGCTATCTGTGATTATACCTGATAGTCACAGGGATACAGGAGGTTCCTTCAAGTGCCCTGCGTGTTTGGCATAGGGAGCACAACACTGAAGAATGCGATAGCATTGGTGTTAATGTGATAGCATTGGTGTTGCTCCTTGATAGGTGAACATTTCCTAGCACACCACAGGATTTTCTCCAGACATGTTCCTGCTGTTTATTTATCATACTGAATTGCAAATAGTCTATTCCCCCATTCTTTTTTTTTTTTTTTAAATCCTCCTCTTCCATGTCTGCATCGCTCACAACAATGCAGTGTTTTATGGATATTTCTGGTCTTCCAAAGCTTTACCATTGGAGCCGCTGTGAATGATACTACTGTGCTGACAGTTTCTCAGAAAGCCTTCTGCTTCCCATTAATTTTGGGGAAAATGCCCAGTAATTTAACAATTCTTAAGGTTGATTTCTACTTTTTTTTTCATATAGAATATTGCTGGCTAATAACTCTAGCTGTCTAAAACCATCAGTTATCAATCTTCTTTATTTTCATTGTTTGTGGGAACAACAATAGATGTGTAGTGTACAATTAATGGACATACTGTGTTCTACCAGATATTTTAATCTGAAAATTTAAAGACAGTAATAATGCTTTCAGTCATCACTGGATGTGTATTCATATTCTAAATGTAGGCTACTGCAGATGGCTTAAGATCTTGCAACAAACAGAGGTTTGGAATAGGGAAATGGTAGTTTTTTTGACATAGTTTTGGGTAGGTAAGCTTAAAACTAATCTTACTTACATGTATCAGCAGGGTCACTAACTTTTTTTTTAAAAGAAGTTAATCCACCAACTCTTACTGTCCTGTGCTAAGACTTGCAACAAAAAAATGATGTTCCAAGTTATATCTGTTTAACTCATCATGTAAAACATACCTTGGTGAATTGAATTAAATAAGCAATCCACCTGTCTTACTAATTATGTTAACAGTGTTGTCACTTGTTATCATTTAAGACTTCAGTTTTTCCGCTTTATGAACATACAATGTGCAGATACAGTATTTGAAGAGAAAGTAGAGAAAAGTGTGGAAGTGTTTTCCTTCCCTCATTTCTTGGGAAATAGAAGATACAGGAATGGTCTCTAGTTTTGGAAACAGAATAGTAAATTTCTGTGTAGGAAACAGGAATATTGATAAGATGATGGATGTTTTGAAAGACTATCGTGTGTGTTTAGAGCCAAGGGCCATGGCAGGGACTTTCTGGTCCTGTAAAAATTCATCTGTTTGCTTTCAGAATGCAGCTTTTCTTATTTTCTCAAAAAATACTAATCATAAGAGCTCCCCCTCCCCACAGTGATGAAAATTCTTACCTTTTTCTTGCTAAAACAGACAAAAATTAAACAGTTAGAAAATGAAAGAAGTTGCCTTAATTTATAAGTTAATGCATAATAAGTTATAAGCAATGTATTGGAAAGCAGATTAAAGAGGATGAAGAGCTAGGTCTAGATCTGTTTCTGCAGTGAGATACAAAGGGGAGACAGGAGCCACCCCACTTAGGAGGGTTGAGAATAGTACAGGGCTAGCAGGTTCCTTGGGGCTCTGATTCCTACTAGTGGGGGAACATGAAGGAGCATGGTTACCTCTTTCCATTGTATTCCAGTGTCCTAATGGACCAAGAATAACTTTGCTGATGCCAGCATGGATTTCCTTATACTGTTTCTACTAGTTCTACTAGTTGTTTTTCTTGCCTATCTAATGGGAGGGGAATGGTTCATAAGATCCACTGTACTTTTCAAAACACAAAGCAAATTCCAGTGCCTCTCTACATGTGCCAGTAAAACACAATGGACCAGTTGTTTGATCTGCAGACTTTCTGTTCGAATGTTTATCTTCAGCATTTCTTTGAAATATTGAGTCTTCTGTTCTCTTTAGCTGCTCATTATCACTGCTGCTTACTTTCTGGATGTTGCTTTTATTTGTATCTGCTGTTAATTTGTGTGGGTGATAGATGTGCAATTGCATGTGTGTGTGGGAGAAATCGTCCCAAGTTCAAATCTGCCAGCATGTTGTTTCTGATGAATTCTGAACCTTGCTGGCCAGAGGGCACATACTTGCCATGCAGGCAGAAATCAGTGGGTGGGCATTTAATCTGTACAAATATTCTCCCTTCTTATGGCGAGTTGAGGAACTAGGGAGATTACATTTTAAAAGCATGTGAGTCATGACTAGAATCCTCTTGTCTTGAAAACAAGATGATGCTGATCTACTGTGTCCAAATATGAAGTGATTAATAGTAGTGGTTAGTATTTGCACTTTTAGGAATGCTTACAGGGTTTCAGCCTAAAAGTAGTGGGAAGGTGGTAAGTGCTGTAACCAGGTGGGACACTTTCTTTGTCTTGTTTAATAAAACATACTTCCCTAGTACAGGTTTCCAGTACAGGGATGTTGCTCACCTCTCTAAAGGGCCACAGTAGCTCAGATACTCAAGGTTTCATTTTTCAAAACTTTCCTCATGGCTCCCCTTTCCATGTATCAATTGCTCCTGGGTGGTATCACCAAAAACAGTCGAGGCTGTGCTTTTTCATTGGGAAACTGATGTTTTTAAAATGAAACAGGTTCCAGATCATCTTGGGTGCAACTTGAACTCACTTTTGAATTGTAAAGCCTCTCCTGTATGCCTGGGAGGATGCTTCTGCCCAGTTTATGTTGGATAGTTGCAAAGATTGAACAGTTATCTCCTGTGTTTTATACTTGTGGAGCTGGTGGCCAGTCACCAGCTTCATTTTCTGATTAAGTGGTTGGGTAGCACAGGGAGTTTATCTAGACTGAGCAGAGACATGAGCAACTCTCCCTCAATTTACACTCTTCTTTTTCCTACTAGTAATACTTAATAACTAAATATAGCAACTTTATTGTATTATTTATTATATTATAGGATTCTGATGCTTGTATTTGTTTATAGTGCAAGGGGACTTTGTTAGGCAACTATTGTTAAGTGGGTGGAGAGAGTTTATGTGGGGCTTTGTTTGTTTTCCCAAGTGTTAATTTGCATTTGTGCATTGAATCCCTTCCCTCTGATTTGTCTAGGGGATGGAGAAAAGCATGCTTTATGATACTAAAAAATAAGGGAAGGTGACCTATCTCCAAAGTTGCACCTGTCAGGATATATCACTGGACACATACAGAGAATGTGATAAAAAATTAGTGCTTTCTGGATTAAATCTTTGTTTTATCCCATTGTCCTCATACTGACAGTAGTAGCATGCATGTTACCTGACTTTGCCCTTGATCAAAAAAATCTGGACCTATCTGAAAGTCTATAAAGACTTAAAGATTTCCTCTGGTTGAAAACAAATTTTCATTTTTTGTTTTTAGGGATCTTTACAGTAGCTTGGATTTCTTTTCTCTCCTTTTTTTTTTTTTTCCCAATTATCTCCATTCTGTGCATTTTTTTGTAAAGTACTGATTTATTAAATATTTGTGGAAGGTTCATGGCATTTTAAGTAAAACACAATCAGCATAAGTATTACTAATTATAAAGCAAATTTAGCCCTTCAAGTGAGAAGTTGGAGGATTTGTTTTGCCAGTAGGATAAAGTGTAACATAGGAAGGGAAAGCAGTGATTTAAAGAGCCACATGCTATCAGCCTTCTTTTCAGTCAAAGAATTTAAGTTTTCTCTGAAGTTTTCCACTGATGTTATTTATGAAAGGAAGAGATGTATATATGCTTTCATACAAATTAAAACCCTTTTGGAATTTGTTGCATTGTGAATTTTGAAATGTGAACCACTTTCTAATGAATCAAAACTGATAGTCACACTTGTTTCTGACAAATATTCAAATGTACTCAAAATGTTAATTTTTAGAAGATACTAACCAGGAAAGAGAAGATATAGTATTTCCCTTGAGGAATGTGTGGTCTACAGAATGATTAAAAAAGATGGAACTGTTGAGTTGAGCTCCAGTCATCTATTTGCTTTTACATACTTCAGTTTACTGATTTTTTTTTTTTTTTTCCAACCATGTATTCTTAACATTAAAATCCCACAGCAACATAAGAACAGATGGATATGGAAAAATTTTAATTGTAACTTGGTTGTCTGTAATGTAAATATCTTGAATATTCTTAGTTCTTAATATTCTTAATGTAAATATCTTGAATTATCTAGTGGAAATATAGAATAAAAATACTTCTGTAACAACATGAGATGATGCAGTACTATGCAAGAATAAATAAAAAAATGGTGAAAATATCTTGTGGAAAAGATTGGCCATATCAAAGACTGCTGTGAATCATGATGGTAGATTTTAATCCTCTGGTTCTAAACAGTGATCCGTCTCAACCTGTGCACTATACCTAAGCACTTTTTCATATTATAGACTAGTTAAATCTGGTTTTCATTGTAATGTGTTTCAAACATTTGGTGGTTATTGGTGCAGTAGCATGCTAATTCATCTCAGCTGGGGTCTTTTGGGTTTTGGGGAAGGAAAGTATTTTCTTACTCTATAGGAATTGCATGCTTTTGATAACGATTTAATCAGTGCTTAACCATATGTCAGTGTTTTATAAAGAAAGCTGTGTGTATGTGAGGAAAAAAATGGATGCGATGGATCTCTCTTTTTCTTTCCTTTTTCCTTTTTTCTTTGTTGTTTGTTGGTTTTTTGTTGTTGTTGTTTTTTAACCCACTGCTATTCTCATTCTGTTTCTGTCCCCTGTACACCCTTGACTTCATTGCTACTCTCATGGCTGCTGTTGAAATGAGAAACAAAATGAAACACTTGATTGTGATGGCAGCTGCTGTCAGTTACCATCTCCTTTAGGAACATCCCCACTATCTTCAGAACCTATTCAAGGAGGAATATCTAAAGAAGGCAGGTTCACCAGAGGCTTAAAGTGGAGAAGAGGTGCCAAAGCCTGCTATTCACAACTCCACAACAAAGCCTGTTTCAAGGCTGCCTATGGAGGCACAGTTTTTACTGCCTCTTCTGTTGCTGGTATGCGAACAATAAAATGTGGATGTTTATATGGTTAAATAAAGAGGTTGCAAAGTGTAATGAGGTCTATCTGCTACTCCAGACCACCTGGAATGCTTATTTAAGGCATGTCTGTGCTGGCACCGGTAGCTGAACTGTAACGTTAAAGTTGTCCTCACTGAACCTTCTTGTCTGACAAGTGGTACTGATAGGGAGGCAGCATTATCATCTGCTGTGCTACTCTGATACATACAGGTGAGAGAAGACTGAGGGGAAATCCCAGCTCTGACAGGCAGGTGACTTTCCAAGCAGGACAGGTCTTGTCTCATTTATTGGCTTGGTCACCCCTCTTGGGTAGGAGGCCACTATTTCCCCTCAGCAGCTCTGACCTGTGCTGTCCAATATGCCATGTTCTACTTCTTCAGTGTCGTAGTCTTGTTTTCTTTTGTATTCTCTCCTGTCACTGTCTGAGTGGACTAGGGCATTGTATCTGCATTTGGAGTAGCATGTCGGACATTAAATGCATTTGCTGAATTTTTAGCCTGTGTCTGTTCTGCAGACTCCAGGGAGGTGTGCTGCACTCCATTAAGCTCAGCGTGCACTCTCATGTAGCTCTAATGCTACCGTTTGCTGGTAGGAGTGTGATTTCAGTCTTTTGTAGATACATCGTCAGTGCAGTAAGCTTTAAAACTTTTTCCAGAATTGATGCAGCCAATAGCGTTTGAGTGCCTCTGTTGTGGGCATTTTTTTTCTCCTTATAATTGATCTTATGGTGAATATTTGGCTTATGAAAATCTTCCCCCTACTAATATCTGCCTGGCTGTCACTAGCGCCTCAAGTTCTTTGTATGCTTACTGCAGTTGCTTGCTTGGTAACCCAGACATACTGACTTCAAAATGGCTTAGCTATGACCTTTTAAGTCATTAGCCACTCTGTGACTTGCTAGAGCCTGCAGCAGATGCAGTTGCTTTCTCCCAAAATAATAATCTTGAAAAGTCTAAGAGGCTCATCTAGCATGTTGATACCCTTACTATGTAGGAAAAATCCTCTCTAGACTCTAAAATTGATTTAGTCTCCAAACAGGGCCAGTCTTCAAGGAATTACATAAAAGATGAGGCCAGAAGGATTCCCTAAGAATATCTGTGTCTAAGCAAACAAACTCCTTCAGCACTGCAAAGTACCATGTGTCGAGGCAAGTCTGCCTCATCCCTCTGTCAAGCCACAGCAGAGGCTTGAGGACACTGTCTCCTCCTTGCCCTGCCATGACCATGAGAGAAGGAAAACTAGTAGCATTCATGCCCTGCAGAGGAAGCAACGAGGGAGAGAGAGAGAGGAATGTGTGCCATAATTGCTTCCAGATGAGTTCCTTTTTTTTTCCAGCATTCTTTGCTTTAGCTCCCAGGTAGAGTGGGCAGTTGTATGCATGAGCACCCTGGTATATATATATACAACTTTTTGGTTGTATGTAGTTACACGTGTTACTTTTACTATTAGGAAACTTAAGCAATGTTTCCCTGTTTGTGTGTCAGCGACAGGGCTGCTCATACACACTCTGGCAGTGTCTGTGCCAGTGGAGGAGGTTATCAGCCTGTTGCTGCCATTATCACAGCTGAAGGTTACTTCTAGGGAGGGATGAAAGTTCCTGTGGGTGGTGCAGCTGTAACCAGAAGAGGCATGAAGTTTACCCCTGGGGATTTCTGCAAGGAATCATTTTTGTAAATAGTTCATAGGTAACAGACTCAATACAGGAGAGCACTTAAGGACATACTTAATTGCATTGTTTAAATGAGGGCATAGGTGCGGTTTCTTTTTCATATCTGTGTGTTTGTTTTCTGAAAAATGCAGTCTGTGGTTCAAATCTATTCTTAAACGATACTGTTAATTTCTCCACCCCCTCTTCTGAGGTCCTATCAGTGCTTGGCACTTTTAAAAGTTGTCTGGTTAAGCTATTACCTTTGTGAAAACTTGTACGTTTCTGGAAAGATCCTGTATAGATGCACACAGAATATTTGCTCCAATATGTCCAGTTTTGGAGAGGGGCCTCACTCACTCTGCAATGGATTCAACATTTTTTTATGTCTGCAGCACTGGCAGTGTGCTAGTAGCATTCACCAGTTCTAATGATCTTCCTCTAATTGCAGATATACTGAAGAGGACTTAGGCCTGAAATCTGTAGGTAACGGAGACCTACATCTCTCTCACTGAACAGAATCTTGGACTCTGTGCCTACAGAATAAATATATATATATGTTTAATATGGAATTACTGCTGGCAGCAGGATTTCCTGCTCTATGGTACTTTGGAGAGTTTTTTTTTTTCTTACTTTTGCTTTCTTAAATGTAGTGTTGGGCAAAAAATAAACTCACCAAGGAGACAAGGAATCTTCAAATAAATGACTTAGCTTAGATATGCCTTTTCTATTATTGTTTCAAGTAACAATCACTGTAAACAGAAAGATAGCAGCTTGGATACAAGCCCTCTTCTGTATGAAAGTACATGTAGTTTTTTTCCATTGTAACAGCATAAAGCTGTATTTAAAGCCCTTCTCTGGCCTGCCTTAATGAAACCATCTTGGCATGTTTTTTTCTGCTGTTTTCTCTGAAGGGGGGATACTTTAGAGACTGAATTTTGAAGCATGCTACAAAGAGCAATATAAGGGGAGTTCATTTTTTAGGGCTTAGTTGGGGAGTATGCGTCTACTTTCAAGGTTGAAAGGAGGTTACTTGAGCGTTATGCCAGGTTTCATACCAAGTAACGTGAATCATTTTTTCTAGAGCTAGCTGGTTTGAAACAGTCAAATCTCATAATGCTACTTGAATTTCAAAGGAGGTGTGTTGAGTATTGACTCCCACATAGTCTGAGTTTAGATGACTGTATCTCTTGCAATCCTTAAGAGCATTAGATGTGAGCTGGTTTCTAAGTTGCAGAAAAAGGGGGCTCATAAGTTTTCCTAATTAATTATGATTTATAGCATTTAATATGGAGAAGAGCATATGAGGACATATTAAGTAACCATAACTCCTTCAATCAGTTGCTGGTTTAGGTCTTGAACGGTAACAGGAGCTGCTTTTTGAGAAGAGCATTCCAACTATTTTGTTTCTTGTTAGAAAAAGAAGTTTGGTCCTTGTCAATATGCTAGGGCTTAGGAATCAGAAGTATATTCAGAGAAGAGAGCTTTACGAGATTAACTTGTACATGGGTGAGTTTAGAAAAGGTAGATAGTACAGCGAGAGGGGAAAAAGCCTTTGGACTTTGGTATGTTACTTCTGTGCTTGGTATCACAAAGGACTAGCCTAAATGTGGCCTTTTTTTTTCCTGAGCTGTAAATAGCACAACCCATTGGTGTGATTGTGGTTGTGTTTGTGTTGAGGTTGCTTTCTTCCTTGTGTGCCTAACTCTCCTGCTGTGTAGCAGTAAGCTAGAACTGTTAAACCCCTTTGTCCTTGTTTAAAAGTTTCTGTGGAGTAGGAAAGATACGTGGCCTTAACTGTACCATTAGCACTGAAGCAGATTAGGTCATATTTAAACTACATTTATGGATGGGTGTAGGTACATGTGTGTTCTTCATGACTTGTACTAAAAGCAGTTTGAACCATACTACTTGTTTGTTATGGACGAAGTTTGAATTGCTAGAAAAAAGCTCAGGTTAGGCACGTGATGGACGCTCTCATCACCTGCACTTCCAGGCGTGCCCCCTGCTGCTTCTGCAGAAGAAATACCCAGTTGCAAGATACAGTTAGTTAATGAAAGGACTGGATGCATTAAGAGGCTTATTGTGAGGAATTAATGCTTGCTTTCCTTGTTACCTGGTAGATTTCTAGTCTTCTGAATGTCAGTTTTGAATACCTGTAGTTGCTCTTTCCTTTGTTCTTCCACGTAGGTTTCTTTGACATGGCCTCTTTACAAACATAATGAAGTAGTTACTTTGATTTAATTCCAAAAATTAAATTAAAATTTAAATATAGCATTTAGTTGTAGAGTTAATAATGCTATTTTTAAAATTTTATTTGCCATTCATGTTACCTGACTGTACAGTTATTTGACGAAATAGTATTCTATAAAGCTCTGTGTATAGCTGTGTGAACTAAAGAAAGTTTGAATTTCTTAATTGTCATCATTGCAAACTTAGTAATGCAAGTGTTGCTGATTGAGAATGCGTTTGTAGGGATCTAGTAGTTACCACCTTCATCCCACAACAGTTTCTTGCTTTTGACTGCATTGCATGTGGGTATTTTCTGAACATAATTTCCTTTCACTTAAATCTTCTAGGGCCAGTTGCATATGTCAGATGTTGTCATACTTCAGAAATCTGAGGATACTTGCAAAGCGTATGGAATATAGCTTGATGTAAAGAATTGCCTCCAGATATGGAAATAACTTTGCAAAGTGAGCTTTCCTTGGAAGGAGTGCTGCGTAAGAAAATGGACACCCAGCAAATCTTTCTTCAGACATTAAGAACTGGTTACTGTGCTAGGAAAAATAGATGTGAATATATTATTATCTGGAGTACTATTTCTGTTAAAGCATAATGAAGGGGAAGGATATTTTAAGAGGTGTCTGTCCTAGTCCAAACAGTGATGTGACTGGGTGTATCATCGGTCTATCCCTTTTTCCTTTGGAATAAAAATGGATGTGTAATACTTCATTTTTTTTTAAAGAATTGTCCCTCAACTCTCAACTTAGTGATGTTTTTAAAAATTTTGTACCCCAGCATTAAAGGGGATTGGGATGGATTTTTCTGGGTGACTTGTCATATTTCACAATATTTTTTTCTTCAGTTGTAATGAGCCATACCACCCTTCAATTACAGTCTAGGAGTCATCCAGATCATGTCTCTGCTGATTTAGTGTTGATATCTAGAGCTGCCCAGTTAGTCCTTCACGTACCATGCATTTACAACACAGAAGAGCTTAAACAGTCAGTATCAGCTTCAGCAGGTTTGAAGTATGTGTTCCTGTGGATAGAGACTATTCATAGCAAGAACAATATACTTGGACAATTCCTTAACTTCTTTGCCAAGATGCCTTAACTTCTTATCTGCTCTATACTTGGCAATAAAACTTAGAAAATGGACCAGAAGGTCTCAGTAGTGGCACCAAGAATGACAATTTCTAAATATCTGCAGATGAAAACCAATCATTAGATACAGGGCAGATGAGAAACTTTTTAGAAATAGGTGAGTCTGAGTTACCACAATCTATTTGAACAGTGTTGAGGAATAGGTATCAGGGATCAGGTTAGGTGTAAGGGTAGGCAGATTTGGGATGTGCTTTGAGCACTGATATAGAGAATAAAAAGTGAAGTTTATGGATGCTCCCTGGGTGAGATAGATGGGTGATATGCTGATGTGCTTTAACTGCCACGTGTGTACAGGAAGATGAACCTGTAGCTGCTCCCTGTTGGATATGGCATCTTGTCAATGGTTGTAGGGACAAAGAGCACTGTACTCAAGATTATGTGGGTCCCTGAAGACCTGATGCTTTCTGGTGACTACCATCACTGCACTGCCCGGCTGAAGAAGCCTTGGGCCCTTCAGCAATACCTGGAATATCCAGCGAAGAGTCAGGATGACATTTTGATGGTTGCTGTGCAGATAGAGTGGTGAAGGAGCATGTGCTTGCCAAGTGGATTTAGGCCCCAGGTTATCCAATTTCCTTTCCTAGAGGGAAAGGGATTGGTGAACATCCTCTACCACATTTTAGTCATCTGTAAGGTTTAATGAGAATTTACATCTCTCTGCCTAATAAACGAAATTCATTATATGCTCTTATTAGTAAGTAATCTAGATTAAGAAGATAACTTTAAGAGAAACAGAGTTTGAGATTGCAGGAAGCTTGTTAAAAAAGTAAAATGCTGTTGTTTTTTCTCCTTTTTTTTTTTTTCCTTTTCTTTGGCTTATCATACATAATCGAAACAAATGTAATGTCCCTGATGGCTAGAAGTGAGAAAAAAAGAATGGATAAACTAGGTTTTTTACCAGTGGAACAGAGATGGGGTTTCCTAGAATAGGTTAATTGGCATTGTTAAAGGAGCTATGTTAAAATTAATTCATAAAAATTATTTTTGTATTTGATAAGGTAGTCAACTATAGTACCACATCTTGCTTGTAGAACAGAAAACAGCACTGCTGCACTGATAATAATGCAAGGACTGCCTATATCCACATGAGTTTAAACACGTGACAGTTTGTTTCACCTACCTGCACTGCGGTTTTACTAAGACTTGACTTTAAATACAGCTTTTTCCTATCTGTACTAAATGCTGAGGCTAAAGAATCTGGAGCCATTTATTCTTTTTTTCTGCTTTTTGAGTGTCATCCTACAAAAATAGGCATCTCTTGTAAGAAAGTTAGCAGTGAAGGCAGTGCATGCAGCTCTACAAACTAAAAGTTTTTCTTTTGCCACAATCTCAGTAATATAAATTTGCATACTGATATTTTCAAAGTAGCTAAGTATGTTGCTGTTAGCCTTAAAATAACTGTTGAAAACTCATCACCCATTTCACTGCACTACCTTATGGAAATTCAGGGCTGTACGAGCATGGTCATTTTCTGTTGCAGTTCTCAGCTGAAATGGAGTGTTGGAGACATATGACTTGTCAACACAAAATGCACTCACTAAAGCAGAGTTAAAAGCCATCCCAGTCAAAAAACAAAAATACAAAGGTTAAAGTGGTTGTTTCTGGTCAAGAACCTGAACTGCTGCAGGACTTCTTGAATAAGTAATAGCAGCAGCAATTATGATAGTATTTTTGGTCCTACTGCTCCAGCAGATATATTTAGTCACTTCTGATGTGGTTTCACAGACTTCTAGAGATTAAATTAGTAATTTTATAAATTGCAAAGAAAAAAATGAAAGATTGAAAGATACCAAGAGGTATTATTTCTAGCTGATCTGATATAGCTGACCTAGGGTGTGGTTTTGTTTTTTAAGTAGTAAAAAGTTTTTGTACCTCTTTGCTTCCAATTACCAGTTGGTAATAGCTTCTATCCTGCTAATAAAGCTTCATGGTAATTTGGCTCTTAAAAATGGCTTCTGTCCCATCTCTTTAAGGCACTATTAGAGCACCATGTCCATGGCAAAATAGCTTGAATGATGAAGCACCATTATAATGTGTGTTTTGTGATTCAAGCTATGTAAATTCAGATCTAAAAATTTTTAGTCTTTTTTGTGCTTCTTTGTGTTAAAAGAGCATGATTTGACCCAATTCTCAGAATTCAGTAAACAAGAACAAATAACGCTAATAACCTATGTGGACAGCAGCAAGTTTGTCCTAATGATAAAGGAGTAATGTAGAAACATGGACTACCTTGTTTTCTTCTTTCTTGCCCTTTCCTCTTATCTTTCTCATTGCCACTTTTCTGCTCTGTTTATTGAAGGCACCAATGTCTGCTTCCTTTCATAATTCACATTGTAGTATGATGCATAATAGTCTAGTGACTTAGATTTCTCTTAAAGGTACTTTGTAAATTCTTTTCAGTATAACTCACTGTATTGCTTCCTGGCTAAAGAAAAAAATATATCAATGAGGGTACACTTAGGAGTACATATTTAGAAATATTGATCCATGGGTTTATTCTACTGTGAAGCATTTTAAACAGATGTTGCTAAGAAAATAAAAATTTTAAAGATATTAATGTCTGGTGTTGTTTTTAACAGCTGAAGATTAATTGCTATGCTTGACTGTATGACAGACAACTAGTAATTTAATCATCTGAACACAGGGCTTCTTTACTGATGTCTCTGCCTTCCAGCAGGTTACTTAATTTTTCTGAATCTGAACCTGCACAGAAATTGTCATACTAAATCAGAATCAGCCTGACTTGTTACTCTGTCACCAGTGCTGGTTTCTACTAAATGTTTCAGGGAAAGGTGCCAAAGTCCTTGTTCAAGTGTGTTCTGTCCTTAACAAGAGTTTTAATCGCTTAGAATTGAAAGATGGCTTAAGCACTAATGTATCTTATCTTTTCCAAAATCACACTTTAATATTAATATATTAATATTTCATGAATAGGTTGTTGTAAAATGCTTTCCCTATTGTAAAAGGAAAATAGACTTACTGACCTTCACTGTCTCTGTGAAGCTGTTAGACTGAGACATCTGGGAAATAAAAATTTAAAAAATCAAGCACCTAAAAATTTATAAAAACACTTTAATGTTAATTTAGTTTTCATGCTGTCCTAAAAAAAAGAGGATTTTATGCTGCAGGGCACAGTATTAAGGAAATGTAAGTGTGCAGAATAAGTAATAAAGCCATGTTTAAAAGCAGATGGGAAAGAGACAGCAATCTTCTGCTGGTATGATACGTTGCTACTGCTTTACCTTTACTGCTAAGTTTGTACCTTTGTTCTTGGAGTTATTTATTCAACAAGGCCAAGTGCCAGGTCCTGCACTTGCACCACAGCAACCCCATGCATGGCTACAGGCTTGGGGAGGTGTGGCTGGAGCTGTCTTGAAGAGAAGGATCTGGGGGTTCTAATTGACAAGCAGCTGAACATGAGCCAGCAGTGTGCCCAGGTGGCCAAGAATACCAACGGCATCCTGGCTTGTATTAGAAATAGTATGACCAGCAGAAGTAGGGAGGTGATAGTCCCCCTGTACTCTGCACTGCTGAGGCCACACCTTGAGTATTGTGTCCAGTTTGGGGCACCTCAATACGAGAGAGATCTCAAGGTGCTGGAGTGAGTGCAGAGGAGGGCAACGAAGCTGGTGAAGGGCCTGGAGGATAAATTCTATGAGGAGAGATTGAAGGAGCTGGGACTGTTTAGTTTGAGGAGGAGAAGGCTGAGGGGAGACCTCATCACTCTCTACAACTCCCTGAAAGGTCATTGTAGAGAGGTTAGTGCTGGTCTCTCCTCACAGATACTAGCGATAGAACAAGAGGGAATGGCTTTAAATTGCAACAGAGGTGGATTAGACTAGACATTAGGAAGAAATTTTTAACAGAGAGTGGTCAGACAGCGGAATAGGCTGCCCAGGGAGGTGGTGGAGTCACCATCCCTGGATGTGTTTAACGGTCGTTTGGATAAGATGTTGGGGGATATGGTGTAGGGGAGAACTTTGCAGAGTAGGGCTGATGGTTGGACTCAGTGATCCCAAGGGTCTCTTCCAACCTGAATGATTCTGTGATATCATTAAAGGTAAATGACTGTGAAACATCTGAAATAAATATGACATGGGTGGAAGCAAATACCCACTTGAAGGTTTTGTGTGAGGTCAGAATTTAGCATCTGAACACCACACAACTAGCAAGGAATGACTGTGTCTTATGTTTTCTGACAAACCTGACTGCATAGGCTGCCAAGAAAAGAATAGCTTCAGAGATAGAGCATGACAGATCCATGTGATCTTAAGCTGCTTGGGCAATTTTGTTATAAAGGCAATGAGAACAGTGTAATCTGGGTCATTTCCAGTTTAAATTAAACTTTTTGGCTCCCCCACAGAAAGTAGGAGCACTGCCAAAGTCAGTTTGGTTTGGTGCAGAGATGTGGATAAACAAATGTTTGTCATGCTGCCCTCTCATCCGGTGTGTTGGACCTCCATCAGAAAAATCATTTGCTGACAAGAAGTTGAATCAGCTGGCAGTCACTGTACCGGGAAGGGAGGGGGAGAAAGAGCAGAGTTTAATTAACAATGGAAATTTGCAGCAGAGGAGCACATAGAGTTGTTTAATGTCACCCTTAAAAGCAGAGATGTAGCAAAAGAAATTTGTGCAGGCAAAGTGCTCCTTCTAGGCTCAGGTCTACAATGAGCTAAGTGTTTCTGTTTAGGAAACATGCTTAATTTAGGGGTCAGCCTTACTGCGAATGGTAATGCAAGCCTTAAAGATTGGTGCCGTGCCAAGAACTGTGCCCCTAAGACCAGAGCACACCCCATCTTGTGGGATGAAACATCTAACGCTCCTTGGATTAAACCCTGGTTCTTCACAGACTGAAACAGATTCAGTATACCTGCCTCTTTGGCCCTGAGCTGAAGGTGTGTATCTGAGGGAGTAATTTTTCTTATTCCTACATAGTAATTTAGTTAACATAGCAAATTTTGGAAGATGAAATAATCTGCTTTCATTTTTATTATAGATAAAATTTTGTAAATATTTGAGAGTAAAAGGTATATTTTGAACAAATAAATAAATTCACTGAAAGTGTGCGCGCAGTGAATTTTGGAAAGCCGATGCCTTGTGTCTTTATTTGCCACTACAGCCCCCTTGAATACACTATGCTTTAGAGCCATGAGCAGAGCCTGTGTATGTACATGTATTTGTGTGAAAGAGGATTGAGGAGGTTCTGTGCAGCTGTAGCAATCCTGATATTCAACTTATCTCCAAATAATGAGGTTGGAACACAATGTGTTTTTCTCAGAAGTCATTCAATAATTTAGCATTTAGTCCTAGAAGATATTTTACTTTATCCTTTGTGCTGCTTTCTTACAGAAGGTACCAAGTGCAAGCTTGTTTTGGAGGTTTTACTTAGAGATTATCTGGCTTGTCTTTTTTAGTCTCTCCTTGAAGTACAGGTGACGCCTAGTGTTACATGGTGATTCACAAGTCCAACTTCAGAAAGACAGAAGAGAAAAAGGCTCTGTTTTAATTTGTGCTAATAATTTAATTCCATCAATCTAGATTTGGCATTGCTGATGAGGAAATTACTTGGTTAGACAGTTGGTGTCTTAAGACATAACTTTTTTTTTTTCCCCGCTCCACCATCATTGTCTGTCTTAACAAGGAAAATAGCTATCACTGTTTCTGTGTAGACATTGTGTGAAAGATGGAGGCAAACTAGAATACAGTTCCTCAGCTGTCCTTGGAGGTGGCTTCCATACTTAAGCGACTAGATCTTTTCCTCAATTTGTGAGTTTTAAAAGTGGTCTTCATGTGATCTGACTAATAAAGACAGTAACAACTTAAGGAAATTTGACTTGCACTAATTGTTGAAAGTAGGAGGAAATGGAATTCTTAATATTCTCAATTATATAGCGTTGCATTTTCTAAATCCCTGTGCTCTGCCGAAGCTGTTTAATACAGCCAGGAACTGATTCAAAGCTTTAATCTCGATGAGCAAAAAAGAAATGCCTCAAAAGCAAGTCTGCCATGCAGACAGGATGCCTGTGCTCCTTTTCCTCTCTGTACAAATGTGTACCTTTAAAAGACAAGTCACACTTTTTTTTTTTTCATTTAAATTAAGTATGAGTAGTATCTACTGTGTTTCTCGGAATCCTGTCATTTCAAGTTGTAATTTTGAACTTAAAGAATATGTCAGCAATTGTTACAAGTCACTGAACTGAAATCAAATATAGCAAGTTTTTATACCAACGTACTTTGGTATGTGAGGTGAATACTAGTGGAAAAATATGCAAGACACATATTTGGAAAAGTGTGGTGAAAGGCATGTAAACCCTTAGGTGTGAAGCACTTTCAACATTTAACCTAAAAAATTAGTCGTGGCTTCTTGTTGGGTTTGTGTTCTGATCTTATTTTTTGTGCAATTTGACAACATGGACAGTCAGAAAGTTTTAAGAATTTGAAATAAAATGGAAAATTGCTTAGGGCAGGTGGTTTTGCAACAAATTTCTTAAAATGCTGTGGTTGTATAGCTCATGAATAAACAGGGTGTTATAGTACCTTTGGTTGTAGAAACTAGATTCTGCCTTTTGCCTTGACTTTTTGCCTGTATCTGAATTCGTGTTGGGTGATTTTGAGTGTTTTCAGTTATGTGAGGAGACATCCTATAGAGTGGGGAAACGCTATCTTGGAGCATTCTCCAGTAATACTGAGGTATTGCTAGTTTGATCAAGCAGAATACGTAAAGTACAATGATACTTTAGCCTGAACTGAATACGTGGATGTGCATCAGTCCACTACCTGAAGATGAATTTTAATATTGTGAAAGCTATGTAGAGTCCTCTGGTTATTGTTTCTGATGGTTACTAATACTGCTTCTGATGACGGGCATGGCATGTGTTCAGATAATGGTCTCATGTCCTCTGTAGTTTAAAAACAAACCAAAACCAAACATACCCACAGCCTTGGAAGCCAAACAAATGCTACTAGATTTTCTTTTTTTTAAAGGTTTTTTTTTCATTAGAAGTGAAGAATTATGAATGAGTCAGACGATTCCTCGCCTCTTCAGAGTTGTACGCTTTCTTGTGATAACATGCTATGCATGCTGGATCTTGCATTTAAAATCTGATCTAATGTTTTACAGACATTTCTGGGGAGAGTCACATGTCTCCATTGATGAAGTCAGCTTCACAGAAGTTTTCTATCTATTCCAGGGAGCAGAATCTAACTCATTTTGAGTCCTGGCTCTGGCTTTTAAGACAGGAAAAGAAAGCAGAGAGGATCAGTGCTTCCTGAAGATAAATAAAAGGAAGATCAACCAAGATGAGAGTTGGAGTCTTTTCTTATTCCACTCTTAAAAAGAAGTGAATGCAGCTAACAATCATAAAAATTTGCTTAGGTATGAGACTCCTATGTAATCTTTTAGAGGAACTGGGCAATTTTGCCTTAAATTGCCAAGTGAAATGAAGTGTCACTTCCTGGCACGAGATTCTGTTGTGTTTTGAGTCCCATGCAGTTTTGATACAATCTCAGTACACATCGTCTATCATAAAGATTTCCTACTTTGTTTAATATATTGATTTATGTTTTTCAGTTTCCCTTACGATTCTAATTCTTCTAGTCCAAGCTACAAGAAGTACTGCAAATCATATGAGTTTGGACTATGCAGAGAATTTGGTTTTATTTAATGAAGAAATTATTTTGCTTTTAATAAGCGTTAATGAAATAGGAACACAAATTGTTATGTGAAAATGTATGAAATGGAAGCAAAAATGTGCAGATTTTTTTCTGAAGCCAGTGTGTCATTGGCATGCTTGTTGTATGTTTTATTTAAAAATTAGAACAAAAATCCCAACTTGTATGCCATACAATAAACTAGAATTACTTGTCACCAATATATTTTGATAATTTTTCACAGGGATTTGTCAGCTTAAACAGTCTGCTTCAAGATTCCGTTCCTTTTTTGGTACTTATTTTCTGCGATGTCTACTAGTAAAACTGGAGAATTTGCTTGGAGGGAGTTTTTCTTACATTCAAATACTTGTTTAAATTTGCTTTTGCCCAGATATCACTTATTTTATCAAATATAGGAGCCTAATTTTTTTGTCAAGATAAATAAACACACCCCCTTGAAGTTGGGTCTGTGTCACTTCTGCTAGCTGAAGATAGGGCCCTAAATGTGTTTGTTTTTTTCAATTCACTTTTCTTTATATTGTTGATGTTGTTAAGAAACTCATTTTATCACATCTTGTCTTTCCTTCAGTTAACACCATGGTGATTACAGATGTCATGTCTTTTCCTAGTAAGAAGCATAGGAGATGAGCAAAAACCAGGACTTCTTTCTTATTTTCAAGTCTGTCCTTTCTTTAACCTGTTTCAAAGGTAGATCCATGCATTTAATATCACAATGCTTCTCAGCTTTTATTTCTTGATTGCAAAGAGACTGGAAGAAACAAATACTGAAACATAAGAAAGTGGACTATAGGAAAGGCAGCTCCTGAAATTACTGAAACTGTCTTGGAGCATGGCTGTTGTGAAGACAGGTCTCATGTTCTGGCTGGTGCTGAAAAGGGACCAGATTTCAAATCGCTTTTGCACGTAATAACTCCCTGTCTTTACTGCGGCATGCTTATTCTGTTTGTGAGAGACGGTGGAGCTGTTTAGTTTGTAAGGTTTTGAAGTAGGACCTGTTTTTCTAGTTCTTCTGGTAAGTAAAATCTAGCATACTTCTAAAATAACTAAAATAAAAGGTGCCTCTGACTGGTGATCTATTCATACATGAAGAAACTTACTGTCATCAGTATTAGCAGATAGCTCTGTAGGTCCTTGCTTTTAAGGTCGGATACAGAAATTTGCAAATGGACGCAAGCAAAATTTATTTACTAATGAAATTAAATTTCTAAGTCTGAAGAAAGTTGGAGGATGAGAATATAAATCAGTTACACAATGTAATAGGAACTGTATTAGTTCAATATTTTGCTGAACTCGTTTTTACCATTTCATCCAAAATTATTTTCTGCTTGGTGCACAGTGCAATGTTAATTTACAAATTATACTTTTCCTATTAGATTATGTGTTAGTGACGTGTGTTTTCTCTAATGTAGTGTGTTTGACATCTACAGTATCAAGAAAATGAATGGGTAGCTTGGTTTGGGGACAGGAAAAGGAAAAAAGTAATATGGACTTTATTTTTCTAATTTTAGGGTCGACTTACAGTGTGCTGTCCATAATGCCTTCTGATTCTGAAAGCAGCAGTTCTCTGAGTAGCATTGGTGAGTAAAGTGTTTATCTTACAGCTTGATGACTATATCTTTTGTGAGCTGGAAGAAGAAGTTTTTAAGGTTGCCTTTGGGAAGGGTAGAGGAATTCCAGTCATAAAATCAAAGAAGTTGAACTGTAAGTTTTAAACATGCTTCTTCACTGGGAAAAAGTGTGCCCATTTTGTGTAGTGCAAGTTTCATGGCTGTATGTAGTTGTTGCCAATAAAATTGGTTACATTTGCACACATTAAATGAGGTAACTACACTTTGATTTACTTAGCAAAATGATGTAAAAATGGCAACATCAGGCTCATACAAGTCTATGCATATAAAAATATATAGACATCCACATGTGTATGTATATATTTATGTAGATGTGAAAATTGTAGTTGGAGTCAAAAACATCATAGAAATACATTATTAGCCAAGGTCATAGCCTTTTAAACTTTTGAAGGTGGCTGCAAACTTTAACCCATTTTTCTCCTGCATGCAATGAATTACTTAATTTTCTCTGTTTTTCAAGTCGCTGAGAAAAACAAAATACTCAAAAAAAAAAATATATAATAGAGGTATAAGAATTGTGGGCAAAACACTTCTAACAACAAGGTGATCTTGGAATAACTGTTAGCTGTCAGTGTTCCTCTTCTTTACTCATACAAGTAACTTCTATTGTGAAATCTCTGTAAAAGTTATTTGCCTTGGATAGGGAATGTAGGCTCTTGCATATTTAAAGTTCTAGTGTTGTGTCGAGCATCTGTAAACTTCTGTGACAGCACCAGGCAAGTCAGTTGTCTGTTTAAGGATGTGGGTAGACATCTGTTGCAGTCATTGAGTTGAACTTTTAACTTCAGCATGCAGGAACAAGATTTTAGGGTTGGCTGAACTATTTGCTGAAAATACAGGAAGATGTGACATGTTAGTTTGATTTTTATCAAGATCACAGTTCTGTGCTATTACCTAAAGGAAGGGTATGTTTTAATTTGCTGTAAATAAATTGATGCTGTAAATAGGAAGAAAAAAGTTCCTAAATTTTTAGGACAACGAGACTCCAAAAAGACTGCCGAAGAGGGAAGTTCTTCTAAGCTGAATTGCGCTAAGTTTGTGAAATAATTGGATGAAGTGATGCCTGAGATAGGAGAAGATGCAGGTGGTCCTTTCTAGTTCTGCGTTCCTGATTGTCAAAAGGAAAGATACACTTAAACCTTTTTTTTTTTTCCTCCAGTTTTTGTAACTGGGAATGACTGTATCTGACCTTTTATAAATTTGAAAGTAAAGGTAGCTAGATGAACAGCTACTGTTTGCCATTACAAAGAATTTTTGCTTTAACAGTGACCACTTGCAAGCTACAGATACATGGCCTCTATTTTATTATTTTTCTATGGCATAGTACCTTATGCAGGTGTGGGATTCCTGTTTCTGGACGCTTATTTAGAATTTATTATGTTACTTTTGAGACATCCATTATTGCCATGTATGAGTCGGAACCGAATTCTTTTCAAGCTATGTTTTGTTCATGTTTTAAAACATTGAAGTTCATACTGAACCCTGATCTGAGTATTTTACCTAAAGGGCTGTCCTTGGAAATGTTTTATGCCTTTGGTGTGTGCAGTGATTAAAGATATTTATAACTTAAAAATTAAATGACCTGTTATTAAAGAAAACTTGTGATTTAGTATTCTCCGTAGTTTTTTATTCAAATGATTGAAGTTAGGTATTTAATATTTAATACATTAATGGCCAGGGGAATTCTTTGTTTAAAGCTGGCATGTTTGTTTTATAGTCTTATTATAGACTTGTTATTAATGAGTATCTTTTTTCCTCAATCATTTTCTTTACCTCACATCTTGTTCTGCAAGATACAATATTTTTAATGTGATCTAATATCAATAGCAAAATTTCTTAATAACCAACATATCCTAATAGACATGTTAGCAAGTCACTTCAAAGCTGCAGTCAGATTAATAGTGTCTGATTTGTTGAATGACAAACCATCATAACTGAAACTGTTTGCATGCCAGCTCCCCAAAGGCTTCATATACTTATTTGAATGAAATCCCAACAAATACTGGGTTGCTATAGCATTTCAGAAATTTAACATACATCTCCCCTCTGCTCTGTCCCCATCTCACTGGAATACATTTTCACAAGAGAAATTCTTTGGAGTGGAAATTATAAGTTCAGCCTGTGAAATTAATGCATCAGTGAAAAAAGGTAAATAGTTTATGGTTTGGAGACAGTGTAAGCTTGGAATATGTTTAGTTTGATAGTTATATGTACACACACATGTATATAAAGGAATATTTCATTTCCCCACTCACATGGACCTTCCTCATGGGGCAGAAAAGGGATCTATGTTACTGTTCTCGAGTTTAAAATACTGATTTTCATTAAGATTTTAAAAAATTTTATTTCTGGTCTAGCTTCTGTTTGTCAAGTAGCTCAGAAACACATTTACGCATTTGACCTTTCAGAAGAAATGAGAAAGGTATTGGGGCCACTAATTAAGTCCAGATAAAGAAGCAGAGTGAATCTTAGCCTTTTTGAACTAGGAGAGATTATACAATGTTTTATTTGTAGTCTTTGGACTCCATAGTTCATAAAAGTAGCTAGAGAAGGATATGTCAGTGTGCTTCATCGTTTCTTCCCAACCTTAATCACCCTAGCTATTGTTCAAGGTGGTTTCTGCTGCCAGCATTCTTAACTAAACAATCTTTTTCTGAAATACTTCCAAGTAAGCCAGGATGTTGTGAAATTGAGATGATTCTATATGTTTGAGTTAATTTATGTATGAGTTAATTTATGAACGTGATGCATATAACGGTGGGCTTATTTTCCAGAAGACCCTGATATGAGAACTAGATTTAAATAGTACTAAGATGACTGTTCTTGAAAGGTAGTTCTAAGGAAGTATGGGCTCAGTCTCAGTCAAATAAATAAAACATGTTGTTCGGATTTGGAAAGGAAAAGGGAAGGATGAGAGAACACGATTTTATTACTGTATGAACCAGTGGTGTGCCCAAGTCGGGTGTATTTGCAGTTCTGATTCTTCCATTGAAAGATAAGAAGGCAGCAAGCTTGGAGAGTAGCAGCAGGGGTGAACAATTATGGAGCAGCTTCTGTACGGGAAACAACTGGATATGCTGGGGTTCTCTAAGTCTTCAATAACGTTGTAGCCCTAATAAGAGGAGAGCAAGGAGTGATATAACTTGCATAATGTGACTCAGGGAAGAGTTTAGGGTTAGTCTATCCTGACTACTGTGATATCATGCAAGCTTTTATTCTCTTTCCCTCCCTAGATGGACTTGCAGGGCATGAGAGATGCAACAAGAATGAGCTTCCAGCCTCATGTGCATGTGGTAGAATAAGCAGTTGAGGGGAAGCCAGTTTTCCCACCTGTGTAGCAGCCAGGGTAGCAACCTTGGAGAAGAAACTCCTCTTTGTGAGTTTGTCTGCCTTGTCCATAGGTGTATCTACATTTTTTCTTTTGTATCTGTATGTAAATAAAAATACAGAATATGACAGGTCATTGCTCTTTACAGGTTGTTCTTGTGTATTTTCCTTACCATTCAAAATTGGTTTAGATGTCAATATTTTATTTTTTTCCTTAGTCTTCCTTCCTTTTCATGCCTGTGTATTAATAAAGTTTATGATGTGCATGTAAAATAGGTAGTTTTGATGGTACTGAGGGCAAATATTTGCTGTTAATTTCCAAAAGAGGTACAATATAAACTTCTGTAATCCTTGCATCCTACCATTGTGCTTCAGCCCCACCTTCTTTCCCCCAAAGGAACAAATCCTTGTTAAATCATCGTGTTCTTTCCATATTTTCTTTCTCTTTGCTCTTGGCTAACAACAAAGATTTTTATGTGTAAATAAAAGCATCCTTCATCTGCCCACTCCCCATGCTGGGCAGACTCTCTATATGGAGCTACAATCCTGCATCTCTGACATCAGAATAATTATTTATGGAGATTCAGTGCCTGGCCTGCCAAGCACAGAACAGTGTCACTTAGGAATTGGATAGAAACCAGTAACATAGCTATACATGACAGTTGCTGGCTAGTCTCCTACTTGACCAGTCATGATAATGCGGAAGAAGAGAACAGAGAATAAAGACCCCCTTTTAAAAAAAAAAAAAAAAAAAAAAAAAAGCCAATTTGTATAGTGCACTCAGTCATTTGATATTTATAATTTTGAAGATAAATGCTCACTAAACACTAAATTGAACTTAAACGACAGTCCTGGTCACCTGGCTCTAGCTGCTCCTCCTTAAACAGGAGTGTTGGACTAGATGTTCTTTCTGTATCCCAGCAGATAATTTTCTGTATATCTAAGAAAAGATGGAAGGCCTGTGTTCTAAAAGATTATCTGCAGATGATACAATACAGCCAAATATCACCCTGCTTATATAGTGCTTCAGCTTGAAATCATCAAATTGGTGTGCTATGGGAAATAGTAACACAGTGCCCTTGTTAGTTCCGGTGCCTTCCTCAGTTATCTACTCCAAATTTCCATCTTTTTTATTTTTTACTTTCCTTGCTCTTTTCTTCCAAAATCAAGCTCCTTTCTTCCTTTTGACAATAGCCAGGTAAGTTATTGTTCTGGCCCATGATGCCTAAAAAAGCCTCTGTAAATTGACTTACATGGTGTGTTTCAAGACTTTTGATACACAGTACTGCATTTAGAGCCTCCAGGAACACATACTGACCTAAGCAATATGATGCTATGACAGGATTATAGTTTCTGGAATCAAGCCATTTTTTTAATCTACTCTAGTACCATAATGAAACTTCAGAGTTTTCCTCCAGTGCTTTAAAAATGTGATTCTTACTCTCCTCCTCAATGCACAGGGGTTTCTTTGGTTTGGTTTGGGTTTTTTAACATTTTTTTAACGGAAATGAGCATATTGCGTGCAGGAGTCAGGCTATGGCTCAGAGGATAGCTTCCATTATGCTTTTTCATTATGAGCTTTTAACATAAAGGCATTACATACTATTCCATTCTTTGAAAATATGGTAAGATCCTAATGAGAGGATTTTTGAAACGCAGAAGGCCTTCCGTTTTTCCACATGTATAATTTCCTTCTTTCTGCAGCAGGATCTATTTGCATTGTTTTGATTACAGCTGTCACTCTGGTATCCTCTTCATTCCACATAGCATATTATTACTTTTAACAGACTTTTATTGTTCCTGCTGTTCAATTCTTTGCAAATGGTATCACCTTTTTAGACATAAGTGGTTTTTCTTGCTCTTTACTGTTCATAGCACTGTGCTATCTTTTCCTGTGGGAATTTACTTAACAGTCTGTAACAAACATCACCACTGGCACGACAATTTTATGACTTTTTCTTTTAGCCATCAGGTGGTCTTATATCTGTCCCCACCAAGCTTGTCCAACTTTGACTTCAACTGACATTATTTCCTTGCTTAACACTTCGTGGGTTTATCAGCCTGACAGGCTACTTACAAATAGTTTTCCACTAATTGCAATTCAAATAACTTAATCTGAGAGCCTTAATTCTTACTCCAAAGCAAATGTTACCCCCTTCTCATCAGATGATAGTTCCTTCCTGACAATGTGTAGTCTTTCATTCCCCATTTTCATGTTGGCCATTTTGACAACTGTCCTTTTATGTTGTTGTGATTTCAGTTTATTTCTACAGCTGTATATAACAAAGAAATTGTTTTCACTATTCATGGGAAGTGTTCAGATGTAGGTGTGGTTTATGATACTCTGTCAGTCAAAGATAAACACTCCTTCCTAGACTGAAAGTGATTGATTTATACTGTCCTCCGTGTGTCGTCGTTCCCCCCCGCCCCCCATCTTATAGGAATCTCTTGTTATATTTCTTGCTTTTTTTACTGACACAAACACAAAATTTTTATTTGGTAAAGATACCTGAACAGTCAACGAATACTGACAGAGGAAAAAGTGACAGTATTACACCTGCTGAAAGGCAACAAATGAATGAGAAGTTCTAGGAACACTACCAGTACAGCACATCAGAATTGTTTTCTGTACTGCAGTGATTGCCTTCTATATTCTACCTCCTCGCCCATCAGTCTGTCTATTCAGAAGTAATTTTCCTGTAAAATTTGGCCTCAATGATTGAATTAAACCTCTTTTTGTAGATTTATTTTCTAAGTAATTTTTTTCTCATTTGATCTGAGTAGTATCTGTTTAATTTATTGGAAACAAGACTTTTAACTTAGGAAATAAACTCTCTTGCACAAACTTAAAGTAACTTCAATCTCCTTTTATTTTACCCTATTTATGAATCATGTAGATACCCCTAGGATTAATCCTTAATCTCTTTACCTAATTGTTGGTGTGTGCATTAATAACCATCTTTTAAGTAATAAGCACTCTGAATAGCTTTAGTATTATCACTGACTTTGATGGCATCCATTTTCAGGCAGCTATGGGTTGACATGTAGTCATGCAGAGTGTTCTCTTAACTTCTGTCACTTCAGAGGTACCCAAGAATTACTCAGTGGATTTGGTACCCTGTTCTAAAAAAACCCACAACAGTAACAACAGAAAAGTTAACTTTGCTGATGTATATTGATGCAATCTTGGAGGAGGGGCATTGGCCTTTTTTGGCTTTTGTTTGGGTAGGTTTGTTTGATGGGGTGTTTTGTTTTGGTTTGGTTTGGTTTTTTAAACGTTTTGTATAATGAATCTGTTTGAGTTACTACTTTTGTCTCTTAAGGGTTCTGCATAGATAGGGCTTGAGAACCACTGATGAAGAGCTGAACATTTCATGGTATTTTGTTTGCTATAATATCTTCGTAACATTAGTCAGATCTGGATGAATTTCCAAAGATTTGGTCGGTCTATAATGATTTGAATGGAAATACAGTGTGTGTGAATATCCATCTCCTGCACTGCAGACAGCATGTCTGGAACACGGTGTCTTTCACTACTCCCTGGGGCCTTTTACCAGCCTGTGCATTCAGGAAATCCTTTTGGTGTCAGCAGTCGTCTTTTGGGGCTATAAAAACAGTATGGTGAGATGATGCTCGCAGCTCCTCTGAAGATGATGTGAAGGAACAAGCACTGGTGGAGTCTCATCCCCTTGGTTGGTGTGCAGCGGTTGACCCTAGTCATTGTACCCCTTGGGTTCAAATTGGATACTTTTGACTAGGTTATGCTTTCAGTGGATGGTTGTAAGCCTGACAAATGTAGGGTTGGAGCTTTCCCACCAGGGAGCTCCTGAATGTTCAAACACAGGAACTTCAGCTGTATTTTCCTTTGTCGTGGTAACAGGTTTTACTCTCCATTGTATTTTAGCTCAGCAAAGTTCTGCAAGGACTTTTTGAATTAACTTATCTGCCCTCTTTTCCCCCTCCTTGCTATTTTTGAGTATTAGGTTGTAGATTTCCTTTCACGTTGATCTTTCTAGGACCACTGTTCAGTTCTTTCTGAAGTCTTAAACTTGCTGAAGTTGAAAGTTTGTGTTACATGCTGGTGGGTTTGTTTTGCTTGTTATATTCTGCATTAAAACAAATATCAAAGTGCTACTCATTCTTTTGTCCTTGCATGTTACATGATCCTCACTGCTTTCATAACCTGTTAGGTTTTCTGTCTGTCAGATGAAACTGTTTCCACAATTTGTTATTTTACTTTCCAGTTTCCTTTCCTCAATGTATTGCTGCTTGGTTTTACTCCTGTTTTATTTCACCTGCATGCAATTCTTCTGTTTTGTGGTCTCTGCTATTTCAAGACCACTTCAGAAGATACATGTGAAGAAATGTATCTGAACGTAACTTCTGATATGTAATCCTGTTCTAGTTCTCATAAATTATTGAAATAAAGTAAATATTTTAGCATGCATTTTCCTACAGCAGGCATAAGTCTTTACTCCCCACCCCTTCCTGAGCTGGGGGAGGAAACCCTGTTGATCGTGTTTTGCAATACACCTTGCAAGTCTTTATAATTTTTTTTTTCCCATGATTTACAAGGCCATAAAGAAATAGTATTTTGAACATCCTTGTTGATTTTATTTTTTATGAAAGAAAGCACTGAAGAAGGCTTGACTGTACAATGAATAGTCTCCTGTTTGTTTGCAAGCAAGAACTAGCCCGAATTTATGAGTTAAAGAAAATTATTGTAAAATTCAGGCATTCCTTTAGCTTGTGACAGATTGCCTTTTGAATTAGTTGAACCTGTCATACAAGTGTATTTCTCAGGTTAATGAGTTTATTAAAAATATGTTAATAGCATTTCTTAAAAGTAGCTGTTTATGCATTGGTACCCATTTTCCCACCTCAACATTATATTGATTCATCATTATGGTACATCTCGGTCAAGTTAAGTTTCCCAGTTTCCCAGCTGTGTTTCTCTTACAATGTTATCTTTTCTTTTTTTTCCAAAAAGTTGCTACCCCATCCCCAAGTACAGAGCTAACTGAGCAATGCTTTCTGTGTGGCTGTATTATCTCTTCCATCATTGATGATTAGAGTAATCATCAAGAATTCTATTTAGTATGTATTACAGTAATGGATCTTCATGGTTTCTGCAAAGTCCAGCATTTGGACTATAATTATGAAAGATATGGTTGCTCCAGCTTCTCTTTTTAAAGCTTTTCTTTTATGCAATGTATGATGGAATTCCTGCAAAATCTTGCTTTAGATTAAGGCAATGCATACTCAGGACTTAATACATCTACAGCATTATGGGCAAAATGCGTTTTGCCCACACGGTACATCCCTGCTGACTGCTGTTTCAGGAGCTGGTGAAGCACACCTACCTGGAGGCTGACCAGGGAGGTGACTTCCATATGGCTGCGTACTCAGAGCCCAAGTGCAGCTCATGTGAAGAGTGAGTAGTGAGGCTTACAGAAGCAGGTGAATGAGTTGCACTTGGCAGGATGTGCAGTAAATACGTTTCCACAAATCCAGGTTGTCTGAGAAAGCAGATGAGTTGCTGAAAGGTGGCATAATTTGGATAATGGAGATTTAGCCTTTAGGCTTGTACATTTTAAGACCAGTTTGACTGGTTAAAGTACAGAAAGGAAGTACTGTTGTGTAAAGTGTGCAGTCACATGGGAAAAAAAAAATACAAAGCTGGAAGCACAGGTTACTTCCCTTCTACTGCATCAGGATGTCAGATGCAGTAAAAGGCTTTTAGCATTCAAGTATAAAAGTCCCTTTAAAGGAAATGAAGAATATCAAATTTTTCTGATGAAGGAGGAGTTTACTGAAATATTTTGATTCCTGTTTGTTGGGGGTTTTTAAGATATACAAATCTGATTTAACATTTATGAGACCTTTTGTACAACTAATGAAAATGTAAGGTTATTAGTAAATCAAGCAAACATAAACTTTTTGGGCTTCTTTTAAGGGTAAGAAGGAGAATATCTAGAGCATATTGATCTCTGTTTTTATAGCACTTAAAAGGCATACATCTCTTGGCTGATATTAGGCATTGACAACAACATAATTGCATTTGAGATGAAAGTACTTGTTGATGTATTGGTAAAAAGTGTCAATAATAACCGGTTTTGGTAGTAAGACAAATGGCTTCACATTAGTCAAGAAAGCTTCTTTCCTAGGGCTTAATTAGCTTATCTTTATTTAAAGCAGTCTTGTCTTGCTTGGCACAGTTTTGGGACTGCGTGCACAAATGTTCTCCTCAGATTGTCACGGGGATGCTGTCAAAGCTTTGGGGGGAAAAGAGGTGGAGAAGCAGATGTATAATTCTTGTCTCCTACTGCTGTGTTTTATATTCCTAGAGCAGCTGTTGCATGATTGTGTAGGACTTCTGTAGCAGTCACTGTCCATGGGACTGCTGCTGGGTTTAACACTGATATTAGTGATGGACTATTGTTAATCCAATGCCCTTTCCTCCATGTGAAGCCCACCAGCCTTCCTGATTTATCTCCTCCTTCTTCTAGTGCCCCTTGCATCCTATTAATCTGTTGTGTTCACAAGCAGCCTCAGAATGACAGATAAACTTTTGAACTTCTCTGTAAGGATGAGAAGGGGACTTTTTTAGTGTTGCGAATGTTCTGATGTGTCAGCTCAAGTAGGAAGATATGTAGGTTGCCACTGAATTTACCCAAGACCATGCAGCCTGTCAGTACCTGAATTAGGTTTGTCTGCCTTTACCTTTTCACTTATTTATGAAATTCCCTGCTCATTGATGTGTCCAAACTATTCCAAATGAATATGTATTCTAACTTTTTTCATCTGTCCATTTGTTTTTTTCTGTATTTATTCCCTATATCATGAGCCTAGGATAGTGCATTTGTATTATTACTGGTTCCTATATAACCTTGCCTTAAAAATTACATAGAATGATTCTTATTTTAGAAAAAGAAAGGATAACTGTATTTTAAAAGTGTGAGATCTTAGCCCTTGTGGATGAAGGGGCTTCATCTGGATGGAGGAATGAATCAAACTAGTAGGAGAAAGCCGAAATGCAGCCTCCATTGAGACTTTTGAGCGATGCAAGTTTGTGTCTTTCTACAGAATGCAAGCTGTTCCTGTGTTGTTTTTTTTTCTTCAGTTCACTTATTAAGCAATAGTTAGATTAAAAGAACAATCTGTGCTCATAAACTCTCATTTGCTGAATTAGAGTAACAGCTGAAAGGAATGAGAACAGGGTTCCTTTTATTTTAGATGCTGTATGTATGATAACCCTGATGCTGCAGTTACTCTGGTTGTGGCAGCTTTAAAGCACAGGTAGTTCTTCTTGAAAGCTGGAGGGAGTTTTAGTATTCTGTAATACTTTCCTGAACTGGGTTTAAAGATAAAAAGCCAATCCCTGCAACTCGTTAGTATTTAATCACAAGAAATAACTTCGTTTGAAATTCTTTCTTTCAAAAAGCAGTTGTCAGTGAGCATTATTTTACTATCGTATCTTTTGTTTCTTCATTTTAGGAAAAGGCGTAATAAAGGTACATCCTAACAAGTTAATATGTATGTCATCAACTTGTTTCAGCTGTATAATTATGCAAACTATTTCTAGAATTTGTCTTTTAGGTAGAAAATAACAATCTCCTATATACATTTAGGCCTTTAATTTTCACATCTGTGACCTGTATCTTTGAGTTAGTTTTTGTGTCTGGGATTAAAATGAGCAGAATGAAAATTATAGTTGAATTAATTGTCAGCATGTTGTGAAACAATGTATCAGACTCTCATCTCTCAGGCAGAAGATCTCTTTGTGTTGGTGTAGCTCTTTGACAATAGGCATGATCATTCCTCTCTGATATTAAGAAAGCTGAGAATGAAAAGGTTCCACAAAACTCTTTAATGTATGACTGCCCCTTAGAGGAAATTTGATGTGTAGTCCAGTTGCAGTGATTGTAATGTGCTAGTTTTAGCCAGTGTTGTTAAAAATGAAGCCTTTTTCTCATCATTTATTGGCAAGTTGAATCTTTAACTTTGCGTACTGGGTTGGTAAGTTGCACATGTGAAAGCATGATAAATTGTGACATGTGAAAGCATAGAATTACATTCAAAAGAAATGTTGGCAGTTGGAAAAGAGCCCCTGTGCTGTAACAGTTTTTCTGCTGTCACTGGGGTAAGTTGATGTGGGTGGAATTTTTTTTTCTTAGAAGCAAGCACATCGTTCTTTATTGGTAATAACTTTGTACCTATGACTTCTGTCACTGTGGTCTTTGCAATTGTGAACCACAACTTGCCTTGCCTTACAGGCAATTTCTAAGTTCAGGAGTAATCAAGGAAGCTACTCATGCAAACTTACCTTGCAACACACATAAGGCCTTTCTGCCTGGAGTTATTCTTGTGTCAACTGACTGGTGAAAACTTCCATGACTTGTTTCATTTTTGAATAGAATTCTGAACCCCAAAATACAGGATTTTTAAAATTAGTGTTAACTTCCTTAGTGAAGTCGTATTGTTCTTTTGAGGAGTTATCTGACTGCCAATTATCTGTCTCTCGGTCAGGTACGACTGGTAAAGCATCATCTCCACCACCTGTAATAGATACAAGACAGATGAGTGAGAAGCTAGAGACAATATTGTATCAGCTCCGTCAGGTAACTCGAGAGAGGGATGAGCTGCGCAAGCGACTTGCACTTTCATCTCCTGGATCAACTTTTGATGACTGCAGGTAAAAATAAAGGAAATGTAAAATTTTAATTTAGTCCTTGGTAATGATTTCAAGTGTCTTGGCTTCTGCTTGCTTGTAAAGCAGCAAGAATATTGTGATGTATATATGTTGCTTGTAACTTACCTGTGTCCTGGTGATGTGTGTCTACATCGATGACCACATCCAGGTTACAGAGCTGCCTGTTGAACATCTTGTGACAGATTCCCACTTTCTCCAGTAATTTTGCTGTGGGAATGAGGGGGAGTAGGGCTCATGTATATGTTGAGAGAAGAAAGCAGGCTATTTGTTTAGGCTTCCTGAGTTATGTTGTGGGAAGAGAAAGAAGACAGTGGCTGAAGCATTTGCTGTTTTGAAAGCAAGTGAGGAAAAAGGAAAATAGCTCAGAATACTTGGCTGGATGACAGAAATTAAGAGAGGAAAAAAATTCTCTGCTATTCCTGTGCCTCTGCAGAGAGGAGTTTGGTCATCTTTGGAGGGAACTAAGTGTTTTTGACGAGCTGGACTTTCTGATATATTGGGGGACTGTGTAGTATTAACATATTGAGGGTAAGGAACTCTCATCCACTGAGAAGTTATGGTGCTGCCAAATGAAAATAACACATGTTCTAAGTCAGTTAATGGCCAGCAGCCTTATGCCACATTCTAATTTGAGGATTGATAAGTTATGAGGAAGGTAGTACTCAGGGAGAGTATGAGTTAATTGTAGTTAGGGGTTTATTGGGTAGGATACAGAATTGGTTTATTTTAGAGGGCTGATGTTTATAAATGTGACTTGGGACACACTGAGCAGGTATTTTTTTGTCTACAGTAAGCACGTGTAAGAATCTTTTTGAACCTTGGAAAAAATTGTCTGCCACTGAATCAGAAATAATAGGAAAGAATAGATTTTTGGCAGTGCTGCCATGATGCACGACTTCTCTGAACTTCAGTGTTTTATTGTTGTTTGTTACTTCATCAGCTCTATCTGAAGGTGGTCTGGTCGTTAATTAAACTTTTCGTGCTTGTGAGATAAGGTCAGGATTTGAACTAGTGAGCTGGACTTGAGAGAATCTGGGCATTTTATTCACTCCTTAGTTACTCAACTTAATGCCCTCTTCCTCCACCCATGAGTTCTGAGGGCTACTTTGATCACTGTGTTCTATCTGAAGGTCTCCAAGCATTGTGGGTATGGGAGGTTGTCAAGTGTTAATATATTTTGCATACCTTCCAGTTACTTAATTATACAGAGGGATTTCTTATTTGAAGTCACTAGATCTTAGGCTTTGAGGATTTTATAGTTTACAACAATGTTCTCCATAATCCAGGATGCTATCAATAAAGTTCTGATGAGCTGTCCTATAGACAGCCCTAGTTTTTTCTCTTTAATTGTCAAATCAGTCTTTTGCTGCCAGTGTAGGATTGTGGAAAATATAAATGTTTACAGCTTAAAGAATAACTCATCAAAATAAGCATTGTATTTGGGCGGTGCTTGGACAGTATTTGTTAGATGGAGGATGCTGCCGTCCAAATATTTGAGTGGGAAGTGAATGAAATTCTTAGTTGATTTTTTTTCCTTCAGTATAAAAGCAACTACTCACATCCACATCTATGTTTTTTGAAAGCTTGCTGGTGGTTTTTTAACTTTATTTTGCATTCTTTCCTCATATAAAACTAATCTTCAGCTTCCAGGAGTCAAAGCCCAGACATTGCAAACTGTTATTCTGAAGTGTGAAACCTGGAAGATGATTATTTAGATGGTGACTTTTACTACCCAGAAAGGGCTTTTGCTTTCTTGCAGCAGATGCTGCTTTAACCATGGCTGTACCAAACACAGGTGGTGTAGAGGCAAATCTTGACATGTTGCAATGGTGTCCTTCAAAGTGGTTTCAGCTAGCAACACATTTGTAGGCTGGGCTGCGCTGGCTGTGAAGGCTGGCAGTTGCAAAACCGAGAGTTGTTTGCCAAAGCAAGTGTTGACTAAGTCTGGAGCAGTGGAAGAGGAGCCACAGAAGTGAATTGTGATGTGCTGGATCAGATAAACATGTGTCATCCTGCTGGTCAGGAGTAGGATTGCTCATGCTGTACTTGTGTCACTTGACAGTAACTGTATGCATGCATGTGTTGTGGTGATTCAGCGAAGATTTGACCAAATAAGTGCACCATGAGCACTCTTAAATTTATAGACTTAAACTTGCTATTCTTACTACTTATGTAGTAGTAGAAGAGAACTTCAATACAAATAAAACTCTTGAAAACTGCCTTTGAAAAGAGGCTGTTTTATGTGTAATCTGTAATTGTTGTTGGTGGAATTGCAATGGTAAATTTTAACACTTTCAAGTTGTTGGGTAGGCATTGCCCAAAAAGTTGAATGTGCCATTGGCGTTAGCTCTTATGTTAGCATCAGATACATATAAATGTCAGTCTCACTGTGGCCTTGATTTATGCTCAGGGTAATTCCACTGGAATACAAAGGATTTTTAGAGTCATTAAGTAAGTATCAGCATCAAAAAAACAGTTGGACCTTTGACACTAGCATTTTAAATTTTATTAACATTTGAAACAATGCTTCCGAAATAGTAACTGACACCTCTCCTTTATCAGAGTTTTCTGTATCTTGTGAGGCATTTCAGCATAAAACTGTGGTGGTCTTACTTAAACAAGAGTCAACCACTACATGTGTTTGAATGGACTGCTTTGTATGGCAGTTTGGGTTTTTGACTTCTAATATTCCTCCTGTGTGTATCCCTGTTTTTCTTGCTGAGACAAAACCCTTGGAACAGCACTGTGGAACCATACAGCCTTGGCTATCCAGGTGGTTTTTTACTTCATGTAGATGAGCTAGGACACAGGATGTTACTGCTGGCATTGTTCTTCCTTCCTCATTGTGTAGATACGTGCACTTCTGTAGTTACCTACATGGTATCAATATGTTTATAGGAATTTTTTTTTTGTCTTTAGAATAGTGCTAGTGTTACTTCAGCAATATATGAAATATAGATGGTTGATGTTAAGACTTGTAGAACAAATTCTCACCATAGCTTTGAGACTTACCTAATAGTTATCCTTTAGTAAAAATTCATACATAGAAATGTTTCAGTCAAATATGAATTCATGATTACAGGTTTAATATGAACATGTGTTAATGGGTCTCAGTAAGGTTAACACTTTAACTGAGAGTTACACTGTGCTTCAATTAATGTTGTCATTTTAATAAGTGTGGTGGACAGATGGTGTTCACTTTCAATAATATCACCCTAAAGTCTAAGTTAAATGAATACTTGGGTTTTTAGTGATTCTCTCAAGGGTGTGAACATTTCAAATTGAGTTTTACTTGTGATAGCTAAGTTTGTCTTTTAAAAGACCACTGCAGTGGTTGTGGTTATATATCCATAACACCGTATGAATAATGTACTACTACTTTTGGCACCACCAAAAAGTGAATTAAAAAGAAAACCTAGGAGATATCCCTGTGAATGTGACTTGAGTATTTGGCTCCTTTTTGACTTTGACTTTAGTTGTAGCTAAAGCCTGTCAGTCAAGAAAGGGTTTTTTTGTCTTTGTTTTCCCCAGAAGCATTTTTCTGGAGAAGGGAGAAAAAGAGGAGGTACAACTGAAGGCCTTACTATTCAGCAACCCAAATGCAACTGGGTTTCTAAAAAGCACCTTCATATTGTACACACACTCCCTAAAAGTCTGTGAATCAATGTGGCTGGGTTTTTGTTTTTTTTTTTTTTTTCAGCAGCTCTCACTGATGCAGTAGTATGAAACCATCTTCATTTTGATTCAGTTGGCAGCTGCATTTCAGTTCCAGGATCCGTGTGGCTGGTTTTGTATGAAGCAGAGAATTCTGATTGCTTTTCAGGCTGCGCTTACAGCGAAGCCTGTTGGGAGAGAGTGAGGTGGGAGGGAGAAAGGGTGATCTGTGCAGCAGCGGAGCAAATCTGATATGAGGATAAACAGAGTTAAATTAGAAAGCAATTGTTTTATTTTTGCTTTGGTTTTGCTTTTTTTATTGTCCATGGAGTTATAAGAGACCGAGGAGACGACATAGGGACAGCTGTCAGAAGTTTGATTTTAAAACTACAAAATTCAAGGGTGCAAAAATTTTGTGACCGTGCAGAGGAGGAAGAGTTCAATTTAGAGTCTCCTTTAGAAGCTTAGTGCTTCAAAACCAGGAGGCATAATCCTGCTAATTTCAGTTCTAGCGTGATTGATGATTTTTCTAATAAATAAATAAATAAAGGTATCATGATCAGGGACCATAGATTTTAGACATAATCTGTGTTGGTCAATTGCATAACAAGGGAGATTATTTTAGAAAATTTCTATTCTCTCAGTCATCCCAATCCAATTTTTCTTTTGACTGACTTTGGCTTCCACTTTGTTCAATTTACTGAAAATTGTTTATTGGAGATTATATTATATTGTAGAGTCCTAATAATTATTTGGACCGAGTTTGGGTTATCTTATTGAAATATGTTCTGACATGTTTTGTCATTCACTTATAATAGTTTAAAATATGGTAACACTCAATCAAATATATAATTCAGTAGCATAACTTGGTCAAATTATTTAAATTCAATGCTGGATTAGTCAAACTGGTCGAATTCTGCCAGCACAGAGACATTTGTTTGGTGTCCCATCAGAGGTCTTTCTCTCCACCCTGACCCTGATTTTCCTAGAGACCTATAGACAAGGTCCTCCACCTGCTGCCTAGATGGATAATTTTTTCCTAGCTCAGGTCTCCATGCACCCCCACTTGACTCTGGCAACCTCAGCCCCACTCTCTCTTCAGCTCTGTGCTTTTTCTTTGAGAGTTTTGACATTGTAGCACTTGTTCTTCTATCAAGTGACAGTTCTTATCTGTGATAATACTGCTGCTCAAAAGAGAGGTACATGCTTGCTCAGTACTATTTTGGCTGTGTCAGTGATAGATTATTAGATGTTACATCTCATTATAAAACTAATACAGGTTAAAGTCAGTGATTTTTTTACTTGTGGTCACATCTTAATGCAAAGTATTTAAGTTAAAGCATAATATAACCTAAATATCGACAGTTGTGTGATATTATTGTTTGACCGGATAGTAATTTCCCAGACTTTGCATTTTCTTTAGCAGCTGATGTTTGACTTCATATTCTTCTTCCATGATAGGCCTAGTCCAAAACCAAATCATGATTATGAAAGACTGAAAATTCAGTGCATGAAGGCCATGTCAGACCTACAGTCTCTGCAGAATCAACACACAAAGACACTAAAAAGGTGTGAAGAAGCAGCAAAAGAGGCAGACTTTTATCAGTAAGTATTAGTAAAGCTGTACACTGTAAGAGTTTACCAGTCTGTGCTAGATCATGAAGTATTAGAACATAGTAATCATAGTTTTTAAATTCCGTTTTTCCACTTTAATGGCAAGATTAATGTTTTCCTGCATCAGATAAAACACTTCTGGCCCATTGGAAATGATAAAGTATGGATTACTTGTTTTACTTTGAGGAATTTGAGATAGAAATCCCTTATGTCTTGATGGGACACTGGCAAGGAAAGCATGGTTGCCGACTTGCAATAATAATCCAATAGTTTTACTGTCAGATTGGAGGGCAGAATACAATTAGAGAGAATGTCATGTCTTACTCTAATAGCTTGTGATAGCTCTCATGCTGGTTTGTGTAAATTTTAACTCAGATTTAGAACAATTGCAAGCTTTTATGAAAATGCAATAAAATAGGAAGAAAATGGTGAATATTCCTAGCATGTATTTCTGCTTAAAAATCAGTTGTTGATGCAAATAGGAACATGGGGGTTTTTGCTTGAAGGGAAAACATCTTAGAAATAGAAATGCGATAAATTTTTGGTTTGAAGTTAATTTCACTTAAATATATACTATTAAGTATGACTAGTATTTAATGACAGCATCTGTTTTTATTGGGGGCTGCTAGTTCTTACATAACATTTTCACCCACAGCTCTTCAAGCCTTTAAAGGTAAGTACTGTTTTCTTAAGTTCTTCTTCCAAAGCCTGAAAACAGTATTAAAGGTTGTCAACAGGTGCAGATGCAGCAAGTTGTGTGGCTTCTTTATGAACAACTTCATTCCTAGTTTCATTTGAGGATTTTAAGCATTTTCATTTGCTAGTGAATTCTGTACAAAGCATTAGTGTTCTATACATTGTAGATGGATGTTTTTCAGAGCTGAATTACCAATGTCCATAGAAAGCTGATGTGAAACACTTGTATTCTTTATCCTAAAAAAATTAGTGTTTTGCTCACCTTATTCAGAAGTTCTATAGTGCCTGAAACCATACTGTGTTACACCGTTTATTTCAGTATTTTTGTGATAGTATAAAGGGATTTACCCTCTCATATCAGGAGAAAACCTCTAAGTTTTAAAAGGTAGAGTGACTGACTAAAATACTCAAGTGTAACAAGAAGATAAGCATATTCCTCAGAGATGAACAATTTAGGCTTCTGCAAAATGATGCGTATATACAAGCAAAACCCTTGCATTTGCACTTCCTACAGACTAAAATTATCTGGTCAGAAGAAAGTATAGCAAATTTTAATTGATTCAGAGGTAATTCTTTTTGTTATAAGAATTTATGTAATTGGATTTCAATAATTAAGTTTTCTACTTAAAACTTCAGGGAGGCTGAAACTCACTGTTAGAGTTAGGTGCCCAAAACATCACAAAACATGTTGAAATCCATGCATGCAACTCCTGTTCATCCTGTGAGTAATTCTCAGGGTGAAGAAAGGAATTGAGTCGAATACACTATTCAAATGTTATTTTCCTGCAGTAATTCTTAAAACCCCATGCTTTTTAAAAAAAGTTACCATTCCAACAAAACTCAGCAGATTAATAACCTACATGCAGAGATTATGTGTGTTTAATTGTGTGAATATAATCTGTCAAAGGCTTTATTTTTTTGTAGCAGATTGTTCTAATTTTAAGGAAAGGTTTTAATGCTTTGAGTCATTGTACAGGACATGTTTTTTCACTTCATAAGGAAGGAATATAAAATATCTTAAAATGTAAATTGGTTCTATTCATTGTTTTGTGGTTTTTTTTAAATAAAGATGGACTTTGAACATTTTACCAGCAGGTGTGAGACTCCAGTTTGAATCATTCTGTTGAACAACAAAAATACTTGTCAGTAACAAATTGTCACTCTTTATTTGATTTTCAGTAGTAAAATGCATTCAGTTGATTTTTCTGCTCTTTCAGCAGTGGTCTGGCCTAATTTTGGACTGCCACCTTGAATTATAATCTGAATGATAAGCCTCCTCATGTGGCTCTCAGTTGTTTATGCTTGCATAATGAAGTTTGGAGTAATTTTGACAACTTTTTACCTGCTTGTATGTAGTTGAAACATACATAGTGTGTTTTAGTTGGTTTTGTTGGGGTTTTTTGTTTGGGGATTTTTGTTTGTTAGGTTTTTTTTTTTTTTAAATAATAGCATACAGATGAAAACTACAAAAAAATTTAGTTGTATTTTGGTTAGCTGCTGCCCAGCTGAGGGGCCTGAGAGAAAGGGGAGGTTTTAGTGGGATAATTCCTGTTGTCTCTAGGATAATTTTTTGCTCGTATTACACTGTTTCTGTTTGTCTATATGCTTGCTTTTAAAATGGCTGTGAAATGGCATAGATAGATGGCATAAATCCATCATCTCTTCTGAGGCGGTTTAACAGTATTTTGTACTTCAGCATATTTTCATACTTATGGTCCTGTTTGTTTGTTGTTTGGGTTTTTTTTCCTGGTGCTTGGAATACTCAAATATGCAGAACTGGTTAGTTTGACCTGCTTTCTTGGTAGGAAACTTGAAATGAATTAGTCCAGGACTTTGTCCTGTCAAGTTGGCTGCTAAGAGCATTTTTTGTATGTCATGACAGCACATTGCACAGTAGACTGCTGAGTGACCAGTCACAGCTGAAGGAGGACATGGATACCTTGAAGAGGAAAAACACACAGTTGGTGCGAGAACATAATCATCTCCAGCAGTCATGTGAGGAAATGAAGAGACTTCATGATGAGGATCAGAAAGAGATAACAGACCTGCGCAGCCAGCAGCAGCAGGTAAGCTACAGTTTATAGTCTATGTGCTGGAAGAGATCACGAATTGTTCCTTCTATAAAGAAGTCAATAAAACCAATTGTGTACTGTTGCTGCCTTTTTTGTCTTACTGATTCTACAATCCACCTTACATTTTACAGCACCAGGGGAGAAAATGAGATCTTGGATACTAATTAATTTTCTTTGTCTAGCTGGAAAAAAGAAAGGGATATAGAATATTAAGTAGTATTAAGAAATTTAAGGAAAAAATGTACATGAGGAAGATTGTATATGCATGATATATTTTTAAGTGTGTGGAGAGGCATCAAAAACCCAGCTTGAAGTTGCAAAGTGATTAAAAAGGTGATTGTTTTCCTAAGGTATTTTATGGGACAGGACTAGCTTTAAACTTGCATGCTATGCTTGTATTTTTTGGAAAGAATCGCAGTAAAAAAATGAGTGACAGAGATTTGATTTTGTTTTGTTTAAAGTTATTTGAGTGACACTGTTAGGGGAGTGACAGAGCTAAGTTTGTTTATTTAGGTTTAGAGATGCTATTCAATTAGAACAAAGCTACAGGTTGATTAAGATTTTTGAACTTGAAACAAAAAAAGACAAGCTTTTCAGTACTCAGAGGGGGACATTTCGGAAATGTATATAACAGGCTGTCTCCAGGCCTGTTCAATGTTTTTCACACATTGTGAAGAAAGAAAAGTAAGAGTGAGGAGCAATAATGAGGAGATAATGTCGGGTTCATGGTTCACCTATGAAAAAACCTGATCATTTAGTTAGAATAGTTACAGCAACATGTGGAATGGTTAAACAGAGTATCTCGGTTAACTGTGTGTAGGCTGATTCATAGGGCAAACTTGCAGGTCAAACATTAGGCTTCAGAAGCAAAACCTATGCAAACAAAAATAATTATTTGCTAGGGTAGGAGGGGCAAAGGTCAAAGCAAGTTGGATGTGCTGAACAGTGCTTTAGGGGGTGCTTGAGGGCTAGTGCAAAGAGGAGTGAGGATTTGTATTTCCTTTTGATTCTAACCTGAGAGTTCTGATGCAAAATGGTTTAGTAGCTTGGTTTGGAAGATAGCAGAAATGTTTTGCTGTATAAACCTGGGGAAATAGCTTAATTTATAGCTGTGCCTTAGTTTTGCAGTCTGCAAAACAGGGATAAAAAACCTCCAAGAGAAGAATATTTATTTCAAAGTTCTGTCCTGAAGTTTGAAATTATCTGGTGGCACAGGAGGAGGCTGTAGTATCAGTATTTATTTAAAGAAATTCAGTCTCATGTCAACATCACGATTAAACATTTAAAGAGAACTATGTCTGTGACTCTCGGTGAGAAAGTTGTGTAACTCCATTTCTCAGCATGTCAGAGTGAATCATGATGTCTTGAAGGGGTGCCAGAAGTCCTCGCTTGTCTGTCATTTCTCATCTGAATTAGTCTAACTCTTGCTGATCCTTCTGATGTGTTGTTTCATTGTCAGGCCATAGCAAAACACATCTTTGTGGCCTCAGAGAGCAAAAATGTTTGATCGACTTACTCTTCATGTGGGATTGTCATGGATTTGCTGTGTAGCAGCTGACCAGCTTAAGTTTCTGCTGCTTTCATATGAAGTTTCTTGTTGCTATGGCTGTGTTCCTTGGTCCAGCTGGGACTATTTACTTTTTTTCAGACTGGATTTTGAATGGGACACCTTCCTTATTACACTGCTTCCTGTTTATGTCATTTCTGTCTTCCTCTGTCAAATCTCTGTTAGCAAGTTCATGCTGAATTCCATCCAGTTTCTAGTGTATTCATCCTTCTTTATTTAGTATATTTTCAGCAAAAAGACATTCCTTATATGCTTTAGACAGTGAGAAGTGGTTTGTTCCTGTTTGGATTCTCAAATACTTGCTTATCAGACCTGTTCTCAAAATGTTCTGGGAAGTAGTCTTCAGTTAAATGGCTCTCAAGTGAGTTTAAATCAACCTATATTTACACTTTAGATATGCTTCCAGTTTATCGTATGTTTATCTTATCTGAAATGGTTCACTGATGCATGCTAGCAACTCATAGGTCCACTCTGCGTGGGTTATGCTGCTGAATCCACTGAGGATAGGGATGTATGTGGAAATAGCCATGCCAATGAGACTCTCACCAAAGTGCAGCCTTGTTCCAGGACCGTTTTATGAACAGTAACTCGCTGCTTTTATGTATCTTGGTTAGTTAAAGGAGACCAGTGTCAGGCTGAAGAACTTGGTCTCTCTTATTTTGCCTGCATAGAGAAGTGGTTTCCTGACAGTGATGGTTGCTATCTGCTACCAATGGGCAGTGAGTAGCTGGCAAAGAGCAGGCAGTCTCTTTTGGTCGCCTTTCCTTTTGGTCTGCAGGCATCCAGGTTCTTCCATGTTCAGGAACTGGTCCTTACTCTGAATATAAGACACAAAAGAAGATGAGGAGCCAATTTGTGCATGTAAGGTAGTTGTTAAGTGTTTGGTTTCAACTTTTTATAGAACTCATATTTTCTGTCTTTTTTTCGTTCTCAGTTTTTAATACTTTTTATTTTCAGATAGTTAAGGACATACTTTTGTAGGCTAATGTTAAGATTGTATAAATTCCTGGCACCTCTCTATAATAGAGCATTCCTGTTTCTTCCCACTGCTCCATCAAGGCCAAATTTCAGTTTAAAAGACCAAACTAGAAAAAAACCCAAAATTTAAAAAGAAAAAGGTGTGGGGGAGCTAAGGCCTCATTTCAGGCACTTTGACTTTTTTTTGCCTTCTGAGAAAGGAGGACTAGATTGCTGAAGCACGTGAGGGGCTTTCTGTTGTTGTTGCTTTTCATTTATAATCAACGTTGCTATTTACAAGATTTTTGTCAATGGATAATAATTTGAAACTAAGACTCAGGTCAAACTTTATTCATGTTTAGATGTTTTTTTCCAGTTCCTATTTCATGAATAGCTTTTGAAACACAAACCTCTGTGGGTAGTTCTCAGATGAAATATTGTATGAATATTAGGTTATATGCCTGCATGTATAACATATTTAGGGTAGATTTTATTCTCTTGAAGTTTTAAGTTATTTAATTTGTTCATGGAGGATACAGACAACCTGTCATGAATGCCACCTTGTGGTGGCATTCCAAAATTACTGCCATCATCTTGGTCATCTAGTAACGATTACCTCTTGCTAAAACCACAGAGTGCTTCTAAAACAACGTGGGTTTAATAGTTGTTGGTAGCAATTACCATTAGAGATTTTCATAAACTTGTGCACTCTAAGTTGTGATAAAGCAGATTTTTTTACCCAGTTAACATTAAGCAGAGGTAATGCTTAGAAGAGGCTCAGTGTTTCCTTAGTCATTAAAAAGAATGATTAATAAAACTGATTAGTATAGTTTTGCTCTAATATTGTTTTTATATATATTTTGAATCAAATTTATTGGAATGATAAAAACTTGAGTTTATTAATAGAGTTTCTGACATCTTTTTAGGTTATGAAACAAAATGGTTCATCAGAGATATTAAATAAACTTTACGATACAGCAATGGACAAGCTAGAGGGTGTGAAGAAGGATTATGATGCCCTAAGGAAACGGTACAATGAGAAGATCGCAAGTCACAATACAGATCTGAGCCGCCTAGAACAGGCTGAGGAGGAAAACAGACGTCTTCAGAAACAGATTGACACGTTAATGAAGCAAAGGGACACAGCAATACACTTTCAGCAGCAATATTCATCCTCTCTTAGAAGGTATAATCAGGTTTTGATACCCTTCAGGTATTCTGTGAAGGCAGTAGCAATTCTAATTAGCATTTTCTCTGTTACAGAGTCACAAATACTTTAGTAACTATTTTTTTGAACTTTCTTTTGTAGTGTATGTTACCTCTGTCTGATGAATAAGCATGTGTTTCTGTATAAGATTTTCTGGAAGGTCCTAGGAGGTGTGATGGGGAAGTTTATTTTGAGAAATGGTGCTTTTTCTTGAGAAAAGGATTTCTCAGGGTTTTGGCATTGTATGAAGAATTTTAACTATTGTTTAGCTCATGTGAGAAAGGGATATTCTGCCTTTCAAGCTATGTTTATTTGTTCTCATTTGTAGACACAGGAGTCAAATTCCAACAAAATTTTGTTAAACCTCAGGCTTTGTGTTCCAAAGAAACTCTTCAATGGGTGGTGAGCACATGAACATATATATCTTTCTTTAAGTACAAAAAACAAGGTAGTAAGAGGCTATAATTCCTAAAAGGTGTTTGGCAAATGAAGGTGTTCTCAAGCATAAGTTAACTTTTCATGATACTAGAATTGCAGACTGTGTGGGACTCGGAGACAGAGCTTCGGACCAGCAGCAGAATTCACTGGATGCAGATGTCTGGGAGTCTTGCTTCACTGAGCAGGCGCTGATGCTACAAGCAGCACAAGTGCCAAAACAGAAGGGCACAGATAGTATGTCACACCACACGTAACTTCTCTCCACTCCTCTCGATACTAAGCCTACAGTATAATAAGATACTAAGCATACAGTAAGATACAGTTACCCATTTGGGATAGGAAGAAGACTAACATACACAAGGACTGCAAAGAGCATCCGTGGGCGTGTTGAGAATGTTTTCACTGACATAAGTTAGGGATAATATACAACTCCCACAGACCAAAGCCAAAACCCGGGTTTTTTTTCACCTTTATAGAGTTATTAATTCAAAAAGGTGAGATTGAGCATAGATAACAATGTACACATGAATAGCATGTACATAGTTGTGATACATCCAATTAGGTTATAGGAGAATATGAGTAATACGAGAAGAAGTTATGTAATTTAAACTGTCATAGGTTCCTGGAAGTGAGGGAAAGCCTCATATATGCTACAGAAATACTGCAACCATGCTGATACATGCAGAAGCTTAACGTATTTGATTATGGCCTTGTGATTTAGGTCACCTTCTTTAGAGGAAGGTGTGGTTTGATACTGAGCAGAGGTTGGTTTTAAGAATCTAATGAAGATATTCACATTTCTGTGAACCAGTGATCCAACTGAATTAATATAACTGAACTTCAGGAATTTTTGCATTTTATTCACTTGGTTTTGGGTCTGGACTTCTATTTTACTTGTTTGTATTTCTAGAAACCTTTATTTGTCTTATGTTTATACCCTTTCTTCATAAGCAAAACTATATTTCTGTGGATGACTAACAAAAACTTTTTAAAATGCCTTTCAGATGTGTATACTTCTCAGAATATAAGATTTAACAAACTTGTAGTTTGAGGATGAATGGGTCATAAATTGCAGCACTGATTTTTTTTTTTTTTCTAAATTAACACCAAGTGTAAACACAGTTTAAATAGGTTTTAAAGATAGCAGAAAGAGCAAGACTCTACTGATAGCTGTAGTTTAATTTTAAATTACTCTTTGGTCTTAAATATCAGAGAAGTGCTGAGCCTTTTTTCTTTTATCTGGAACATTGTCACAATAACACAGGCATACGAATGCTACCAAGATGATTTAGTTAGTGAATAGTTTGCAGATTACAAATTAGCTATACTGGCTATATAATTCCTGTGCTAAACCTTAGCCTACACGCGTGTCTCTGCATTTTGAATGTGGGCTATGGCATTCAGACAGATCTGTTCATAGTTTGCAATTGCATTGAAGACAAAGCAGGTAGTCCTGGTGAGGGTTTTTTTTAGTACTGGTTGCTCCTTATAAACCGAACCTGCTGCTGACCCATCCAACCCTGCTATTCCCTTTCACAACAGCTGTTAGAAATGGACTATCTCTGCAGAAGGCATCTGTGAAAATGTGATCCAGCTGCCTGTATTTCCTCCTTAGGAGGCAATGCAAGATCAAGCAGAACCTAGGTGTTTCAGCTGGAACTTTGCTTTCAGGTTTCTTCAGTTATCACTATTGAATAAGAATGTCCTTCTATGGTACAGGCTTTCCTTTCTCCCTCTGATCACTTCCATATGCTTGTTGTGGTTTGGTTGTTTTGGTTTTTAGGATTGTTTCCTTCTTACCTGTGATATTTTTTTTGCTTAGCAAACATGGTCTTAAATTTTTTCTCCTTCACTCTCCCCTGTATCTTCACAGTGTTCTTCCTGATTTGACCCCCCAAATAATTTTCAAATGTACTGTGGGTTCTCTCATGGCAATGAGGTGGTTTGTCATAGTTAAATGTAGTCTGACATTCTTGTACTTCTCCTATAGTATATTCTTCTTACCTTCGTGCTCACAGTTCTGAAAATAAAAAAGAAATTAAGATTGTAATGTTAGGTCTTCTATACTGCCAGACCAGTGATATCTTAAACTGAAGAATTGCCTGAAAGGAACAGGGTGATGGTTTTGAAATTACTGGCAGATGCTTCAGTAAAGCTATGGCAATGCTTTGAATACACTGAGGCTTTTGAGGAAATATTTGAAATTGATTTTACAGCTCTTTCAGGAAAGGTCAGGCAACATGCTGCATTAGACAAGAAATTGCACTTTTAAATAGCGTGAGGGATGTGTGTGCGTGAGAGAGAGAGAGCACAAAGTCTGCCAGAGGTTTGTGGGCACCTGAAATTTGGATAAGCCTAGAAGTCCAGCAGGTTAGGTACTGTGTTTCCATCAGTGGCATTTACCTGTGAGTTTTGGAAAAGACACTTAAGGAAATCTTAGTGTCCAGTTGTGGTAAAACTCTGCTCTCAGGAGAAGTTCCTTTTCAGACCTAATTGTGAACTTCTGTATGGAATTATAGTCCTACTTTTAAGAATGCCTTGTCAATATAAACAGAAATGTTACTACTTATAAATTAAATTAAACCTTTTTTTTTGATTGTGCTATACTTTAGTAGGTTGTATTGATAAAATACATATGTTTTCATCTGTGTTAACTGTCAAAAGTAATTTTTTAAAATGCTAAGATATTTTGCATTTCAGTTGTACTGGATGACCTACTAATGAAAACAAATAGTACCTGGTTTTAGTTCCATTGTCTGCATTTTTACTGTAAGCCCACTTTTTTTTCTCCTCTGACCTATCCATTACCAACCTTGTGGCATATTTGGGCATGTGGAAGTTACTCTCTTTTTTTCCAATTTCTGCATTTGTTTCCCTTCCTTCCCACATGCCTGAGAGTGTATGCTGGGAGAAGGAATTAATTTCTAAGATGAGCAGAGCTCAAGTGCAGTAAATAAAGTTAAACTTGTACTGTTCAGTAATGGTAACATTTTGCATTCCTTTTAGAATAATTTGTTAGAAATTTACTTTTAATAATTAAACTACTCCTAAATAATTTCTAACCGTTTTAATGTTTCAGTTCCTTAAAGTTGTTCTGTAATATTTCTGAAGGTTCGCTAATACTCCTAAAGCAATAATTGGTCTAAGTTTTATTTTGCAGTACTCAGAGTAAATTGTCTAAGAAGTCCTCTGCAGTTGTGTTTTACCAATGGATACATTTGGTTATCCAGCTAAATCCTTGATGTATGAAAAAGGAAAATGAGGAACAAATATCTTACTGGTGTTTCTACTTGTTTTTAGATTTGAATCAGTACAGCAGGAACTAAGCAACGCCACAGCGCAAAACAAAGAGTTGCAGAGAGAGATGGAGCGATTACAGTCGGAGGTGACAAGGTTCAAGACAATGCAGCTAAAAGCAGCAAAGGATGCAGAAAAATACAAGGAAGAAAGGGATTCAGTTTTCAATGAATACCGCCTCATAATGAGTGAGAGAGATCAAGTAATCAAGGAGGTAGATAAACTTCAAACAGAGCTGGAGCTTGCAGAGTCCAAACTGAAAAACACCACTTCTGAGAAGCGAGTGGCTAGTGAAGAGATGGAAGCTTTAAGACAGGTACTAACCTGTTGTTTTGATGGGGAAGGGAAATGAGTATACATTGATGCTAGAATCAGAAACGTATGACTTATTAATGGAAAATAGGAGTGTGCTGCAAAGAGGAAATTCTGTGCTGCTGTTTTCCTATAGCTGTCCTTTTTACTATCCATTTATTAAGCTTCCGTGTTTGAATAGAGTACCTGTCAGTTGAAATTTGATATTCACTCGACTTAATTCTGTTCTGCTGATTATAAATTCTTGCTTTACTGCGTTGGTCTTCTGTGCCTTCTCAAGTAATATTCTCTGTAACAATATAGCTCTAAATATTCATTATTTTTAACTTCTAACCTCTACAGGAACCACTGGATACTATCTACTGTGACTTAAGACGGTACATAATAACGTAGTCTCAAATATTTATGCAAAGCCTGTGCTGACATGCATGTTCTTACTTATTTGCCCTCCTTCTGCCTTTAAGTTAAGGAGGATATTTTGAAGATCTTTCAGTAGAACTCAGGCATGCCTTAAAGTGTGTGAAACCAGAACTTTGTTTTATTCAGCGATATGTTCTTGAAATGCTATAATGATGCTGTGAGGATTTCCAAAACACGATTTGCTGCTCGGTTTCATTTCAGCTGACATGCATTCACTTGACCCTTTGGTTTAGAAATACTTCATTTAGCATGAAATAGGTACAAGCAAATGTATTCCATTGCCTATAAATCTCATTTTACTTTTTTCACAGCATTACATTTGTAAAAATGATCTTCAGGAAAAATTAGAATGTGGAGCTTTTTAAAAATAACACCATTGTTGCGGACATAATGTAGATTGTGACATACGGCATTAGAGCTTTTAGAGATAACTAACTTTGATTTTTAAGAATTCATAGTTTCCAACTCTGTGTATTTGTCAGCTATGTAGTTTAGCTTTTACAGTGAGTGAGGTTTTAATATCTGTTCTAATATCATCAAAGCCACTAAGCCAACAGAAATGTCTGTCGATTTCAGTGGAATCAGGGTAACTAATAAGGAATACTGATGGAAATAGCCACAATGAGTTGTACTGCTTCAATTTGATATACCTGTCATTGTGGCATTATGAGTAACTTGCCAAAGTGCTTTAAGGGGCAGGAAATTAAACTTTTAAATACATGGGTATTCCTTCTACCTAGGTGACCTGAAGGTTATTTTAATAAGAACCAGAAAGAGCCTAGGATTGGTGAGTGAGACGCTGGCAGGGCACAGACCTGTATTTTTCTTCACGCCCGGAACTGGCCAATCAGAAAGCAGTCATGACTCTTTCTATAATGTGCTAAATAGCAGTACTGTGAGCTTTTTTTTGTTCCTGTTATCCTTTCCTGTAGCTGTGGCTCTTCTGACTGTGAGCAGGTATGTTCCTGTGTCACATAGTACTGGGTCACTGCAGCTGCATTCAGTGCGTAAGAGATTTTTCTAGTTCTGGCAAGGGAAATGTTTTAAAGGCTGAAAAAACCTCTTGATCAATTGATACATTTACTTAAAATAATATCCTGAAAGATGCCCCTATGTCGGTGAATAGCTGGTCTGGTGCTTGCCAAAATGTAACTTAATGATCTTCACTTTCCTTGTGACGTATAGCAGCTTTAAGTGCCCTGTTATATAGCACCCACTGACTGATAGCACTTATTCTATTTAGGTTATTTTAAATGTAGTTTCTTCCCTGAAGCTTGTAGTTTGTGTTCCAAAGAAATGCAGAAGCAAATGAAATGGAGAAGAGGTTGATTTTTAAGCATTATACCATGAGCAAGTTACGGATGAGGTCAGTCAGTCAATCTCCTAGTTAGATATTTAAGCTTTATTGGTCACACATGCCCATACATAATGGATTAATTTATATCCAAAATGTACTAATTGTCTGCATTTAGAGATGACAGAAGAAATCTCAGAATTTTGAACTACGGACAGTTTGGATTAAGTTCCCATGAGTTTGGCTGCTCAAAGCTAGGGATTAGACGTTGTAAGTTTCCCCCTCTATTTTCCGCAGTGGTGTTTTTGTTTGGCATAATCTTGTGCTCCAGCAAATACTTAGAATGTTGTGTTTCATCTCAGTGGTAGTCAGCTTTCCCCTCTGTCCAATAGACCTGTTGTATTTTATCCTGTATTGTATCCTTACCACACTATATTCAGATGTGAGAACTTCCTTCAAACATAAGAATTTTTCACAAATTCAGAATTGTTCTTCTGTCAAAACCACTGTAATGTTTCCAAACAGAAGCTGTTCTAGTCAGGGCCAAATGACACATTGCCTCGTGTTTTCATGTAAGTTTGTGCAAATGTCACAGGAAAAAGACAGAGGTGAAATTTTACTACTGACCACTAGAGGCAATGGCTGCTCTTATTCAGATAGTTTATATCGAGCATGCTGGAATAAACTGTGACAATATGTGGTTTTTTCCCATCACCTTAAAGTACTGTAAATTCTTGTTTAATGAAGGGCTTGCTAAGAGCTTTTCCTCTGCCTTCATACTTGATGACTTTCAGCTGCATGTGGGAAAAGGCTTAATATTTTTGTGTTTTATACACACATTTGAATGTACATTTCATACAGACTATAGTTAAGCTGTGCCAGTTGTTGTTTCCATTACTAAAACTTGTCTGCACTACCAGATGAGTTAGGGATTTCTCTCTTCAGAGGTACTGTGCAATGGAAGCTCTTACTCATGTTGAAAAAAACTTGAGAGCTCTGGTAATTGACATTCAGTGGTATGTTTAAAGTTCACAGAGTGTGTAATTAATTCTAGTGCTTGTCTGTTACTCTACAGAAAAAATATCTCTCAATATCGTCAACAGAACTGTTTTAACAGTCTAACTAGCCTTAATTAGATGCATCTATTATGTTAGTACAGCAAAATGCAGTTGTCATCCATGCTTTAAGTACTCAATTTTATTTCTTGCAAACTGTAAAGCAAAATAGAATAAAAGTCAGTTTACAACATGGTGTCTTTGTATCCTTAAATATTTGGACCCTTTCTGTCTTTTACTTTTGACATGTCAGCTATCTCTGGTAATCTTGAGATCAAAACATCAGTAGTTTCCAGGTAAGAGAGTCTGTATGTAGATGGACTTCTTTGTAGCTATTGGGTGACTGCTTTTAGAAAGCTGGACCATCTGAAATTTTAGTGGCATGAAATTAAACTGTTTCAATGCCTCTTTCTTCCAATAGGAAGTCTAGCTGAAACTATTTTAAAAGGACAGATTGTATTTTAGAGCTACGTTTGACTCTCTTTTTTTCATTATCATGTATTTGAATTTCATATTTGGTGAGATGTACTGTCATTCTGCTTTATGGCATACTGTAGTTTTAACTTTGAACATTCTTCAGTTTTCAAATTGGTATCTTACTGGAATATGACTTCATTGTCCCTTTAAAACTTATGAGGAAGCTGTAAGATACTTATGTGGCTTGGTTGTCTAAATTATTTCAGTCCTATAAAATCGAGACAGTTACTTAAAATTTGCAATGTATTCTTACCGTTTGCCATATTTAAAGCCTTTTTTTAAAACACCAGGTCTTGACTGGTTAATAACCTTCCCTGATTATGGTTCCTCAAAACTGTGAGTGCTCCCAGGTTCTTGCTTACTTTTGACATTAGCGCTGTGCTAATGTAATGGTGTGATATCTTTAATACTACATTTGATATTCTTTGATATTACTTACTCATATGTAATGTGAGCACAGTCCTGTTGTGCTCCCATTTTTCAGAACTATCCAGGCTTTTAAGGTGTCAATGTGTTTCCAGTTGAAAAGATGAACTGTTCCCTTCTGTACTTAACCTACTGTGAACAATGGATCTTGTTTTAGGAATTAAACTCAGCTCTAGTGGAAAGAGATCGAGCCATTTGTGAGAGGAATGAACTGCTGGAAAAATACTGTCATGAAGTGAAAGACAAAGCTGAGGCCCAGAAGGAACTTGACCAAGCTTGCAAGGATATAGAGACAGTGAAAGAAGAGAGAGATGTTGCCAGGAAAGAGAGGACAGAAGCTATCATCCAGAGAGATCATCTACTAAGGGAATATTATCAAGCCCGTCAGGTATTGCAAGTTTTCACAGATGCCCTTTTCTTTCTTAGCTTCAAAGGGTCAGTAATTTCCAAGAGATTAGTCTGGGTACACTGGGTGTATTTCCCCTTTTCCCCAAGTAATTCTAATACCTACATATAAATGCACGTACATTCTTCAAGAAATAGTGACAGAACTTCTTATTTGAAAGAAATAGTCATGCTTCATATTAAGTTTCTGTTTGTAAAAATAAATGACAAACGAAATACTGTGATCCAGTAGGTGGCTAGGCAGTTTATTACCTGCTGGTAGGTTGCCATCTGTAACATGTTGTTCATGCCTGTGACCTGCTCGGGCTGTTAGCCATTTCTAATACTTCGTAAAGAAAGTTAAGTGTAATTGTAAATTTTCTGATAGGTACACATTCTTAGTATAAATATGCTATTCTGACACTTTATGTCTCTGTGTGGGTAGTAACATTCTTACAGTTCTGCACACTTACTGATGCTGTTGTCTTGTGTGTGATACTGAGTATCATTTCACATACAACAGCAAATGCTTACATATAATCTAGTGTGACAGTGCATAGTATCACAACTTTTATGTGCATGAAACAGTTCAAGAATATGAACTATGTATTTTGGGTTGTTTTCATTAAACTTGTACTCTCTTTTCATTGAATACCAACCCTTTAGCGGTACAAAAAAAGTTTTTAGTCTTGCCTGTCATGATGATTTGCCAAGTCTGAGTGAGTGTGTGGGGAAGCAATTAAACGATGTTTTCAGTTGTACCGGAAATAAATCTTTCATTGTCTTCCGTTCTTCATGGCCAAACCAGTGGGATTTTGGAAACTTGTGCTTTTATCAAGGAAGTGATAAAATTGGGTGAACTTTGCTGTGACTTAGCAACGGACCTGGTCAGATGCTCACCTTTGGCAGATTCCAGATCACAACAGATATTTAAAATATGTCTGCTTTGTTGATCTGAGTGGGATTTTTGATTGTCTTTTTCCTGCCAGTGGACTGGAAGAGAAGAAAGTGATCCTTGGAAATGAAAGAGACAATTAAAAGGCCAGACATGACTCTTCATAGCCTCTGGTCATATTTGTTGCCATTTTTATTTTTTAATGTTGCGGTGAGAATTTATATCTGGGGTTTAAGGTTCAGTGCTTTTTTATTTTTGAATATAATTATAACTCGGGGAAAAAAAAAGGCTTTAAAGTGTATTAATTGTGACTTAATAGTCTCTCTTTGATACAGATACATTCAGGTCTTAAAAACATTCCTCCAAAATTTAATCAAATGACAAGTCTAGTCAGATTCATTAGATTTAATTTTATTCTTGAAATTAGGCACACATTTGTTTGTAAGCCCATGGTCTTCAGTGCTTGTGGTGGGCTGTACTGTTGTAGTTGGGTTGTATTTGTTGTGCTGCAAGCTTGGAGTATTCTTTGCATATTTGTCTTGCTCTTTTCACCATTTCTCTTGTTCAGCATAGAGAATGTTTGAGGAACAAGTTAATTTAAGAAGAAAGTAATTATTATCTAAAATGCTAAACAGTCAAAACTTTTTTGGAATTCCGTTGCTCTGATTTGGAGTTAAGGGACCTGTGTGAATCACAAGTCTGTGTTATGAATGTGTACATTTAGTTGTCCCAGGGTAAATGACAGACACTAATGTAGGAAATCGGTAGTGTAACTGTGTATAATAAATAGCACATCTGATTTCTAAATATCCTTGAATATTTTTTGTCTGCTAAGCAGAACAAGATAGAAGCATGAAATGTCATCCCTGGAATACAAAATGTTCACTGATGTTATTTTGAAGTGAGGATTCTTATTCACATAGATTATATTCGCACAAACTTGTGTGCTACTGGGTGAAATATATTACAGAAGGCTTTATTTTTTGTTTTTCCCCTGAAGTTGCCTTTAAGATAAATGAACATGTTTCATGAAAACATGAGAATTGAATACATTGGGCAACACGCATACAGTAAAAGCTGTTTGTGCATACTTACCTAAAAATTGTGCTTGCAATACTTACCTATGTTTCTTAATTCCTAGATACAAGATTCTGCTACCCTAGACATAGAAAGAGCAAACAAAGAAATTGAAATGCTTCGGAAACAATATGAGGCAATGTCACAAGAACTAAAAGAAGCTGTCCAGGAAGCAGAAGTAGCCAAGTGTAGGAGAGATTGGGCCTTTCAAGAGCGGGATAAGATTGTTGCAGAAAGGGAAAGTATACGGTAAACAAATCCTAGATGGTACACAAGTGATCTTTATAACACCTTGTGTGCAGTTGATGCAATTCTAGGGCTTGCTGGGTTTTGCTCACACTTTCTTCAACTTCTGCATTAGCTGTCACAGTGCAGCTTTTGGGGGTTTTTTTAGTATTTCTATTTTAAACTTGAGGGTGCCTTACAAGATACTTCGCTTTGTCTGTGTTTTCATGCCCATAATATGTCTCTAGTAGAGCCTAACAGCATTGCTATGTAGGAACAACAAATTATGCATTTTTAGGCATGATATACCTAATGATGCTGCAGGATTAGATATATTAAGATTAGTCCTGCAAATAATTCTTTACTTGTGGGGACATTTTGCAAACATTACCCAACATATTCTCTGCTAATCATATGTAAGGAACTGAGGGAAAATAATAATTTATTTTCTGCTAGATGGAAGAAGATAAGTAGAAATAAAGTTTTGGAGGAGTTGAAAAAATGTTCTGTTAACTTGACAAGCTTTTCCTTAAAACCTTACATATGTAATTTTTTTCTTCCTTATACTTTTTTTTTTTTTTAGAGCAAGATCTTTTGAAACTGCTTTTTAAAATTTTGTATTAATTATACAATGTGGTAAAACTAGTTTGTTACTTTGATAGGGTTTTAGGTAACTGAATTGAAACTTATTTGCTTTTGAAGGACTTTGTGTGACAACTTAAGGAGGGAGAGAGACCGGGCTGTGAGTGACTTGGCTGAAGCTCTTCGCAATCTGGATGACATGAGAAAGCAGAAGAATGATGCTGTTCGTGAACTGAAGGAACTGAAGTATGTTAGATAAATGATCAAACTGCATGAAAGTTTGTGCCAAAAACTTTGGTTTCTTAGCTGTGTTTGCTAGTGAACCATGTATTTTTATAGCTGTAGGCAGCAGATATTCATGATATTCTGTGTGAAAACACTGCCTATATTTTTAGTTATTGTGGAAATTATTGTGATGGACAGGATCTTAAGTCTTACTACCTTAACCTTTTCATCATATTAGTGAGACATATTCTAAGCTTTGTACTGTGGAGATACACTTAAACAATATGGGATTCTACACTGAAGTTGGATTAACTGCAGTTTATAGTTCCTCTGAACTGTATTCTCACTGGTTTATGAATGCAAGGAAGGTGTGCATCATACATCATCTCAGTACATTGTGGAAGAGGTTTTACTGTCAATATTTATCATGCCCCACTTGTCCTGAGCATACTGGCGCAGCTTATCTGTGGGTAAATTAAATGCATTTTGAGTCATGTTAGAAACATAGTTGTGCACTTCAATCATGTAAAAAATAATGCAAAAAATATGTTAGGACAATATATAGAAAAGGAAATTTGATAGCAGCCCAAGAGTATTGGAAAGATGGAAGCATGTGGCATTTTGGCACATTTTTGGTTTAGAGAACAAAATATAAAGGATCTCATGACAAAAACATTATGTATCAGTTTATAGACACAGACAAACCTTCTAAATAAATAATTATTTTCTTTTCCTAGGGAGAAGATGGAGAATCAGTTAGAAAAGGAGGCCAGATTCCGCCAGTTGATGGCCCATAGTTCCCATGACTCAGCCATAGACACAGATTCTTTGGAATGGGAAACAGAAGTGGTAGAATTTGAAAAAGACAGAGTAAGTCAAAATCACGAACTGGATTATCTTATATAGTGGATAGCTTTGAAGTCAACTGTAACATCCTGATACTCGATATGATTAGAAATAACTCTTGTCTGTATTTTCTTTAGTTCTTTATTATTGTTGTGCAAGGAACCACACAAACACGCAGCAAGTGTGGTAATGTCTACATGGAAATAGTTGGCAAAACCAAGCAGTTATGCACAAGCTTTTATTTTGATGAATTATAAAAAAAAAAATAAGTTCCTCAGTCTGATCTTGCAGGGTATCCAGGTCCACGCACTATAAAGAAATGTTTTACGTTAAGCATTTAGTATTCTTAAAGTTAGTGATTCATTGCAGAAATGGCAGTGCTAAGGCAGCTAAAACTTAAGATGTGATGGAAACACTGACATTGGAGAGACAAGTCCTCTACTGTTATAAGCAACATCACTTAATAATACATGCATAAAATAGTTAAGCTTTTACATGAAGTTATTTCTCCTACTTTTGCTCAGGTTTGATTAGAAATTTTGAAGTATTAGAAGTATTTATTCATGATGAACATATATTTCAGGGCAACATTGCCCTTCAGCTTAAAGTCTGGGATGAAAGATGATGCTAAACTCTTTTGCTTGTCTGTAGAGAAAGTTAAATCCCTTTTCCATTTCAGCATATTAAATAAAATTCTTATGTTTGGCTTTCCAGATAACCTCTGCATCCTTTCATTATCCTAGTAGTACTTTTTTCTATTTACTTTTATTTTTCTTCATTGTAGTCGAATTTTATTTCACTCTTTTGTATGCAAGTCTTGTATGCTGTTCTGTTTGAAATTTTTGGCTGGCACATCATTGTTTGCTAATAGTAATTTTTTTGACCCCATAGAACACACAGGTGGTCTTCCAGATTGTGTTTAATTTATAACAGCTGCTGCATATACCAGAATTCCTTTCTTTCCTGAATGACAGAGCTTGTGATTTGATGCTGTCAAATTAAATCCCTTTTATTTTACTGCAATATTTGGGGTCATCTTTTATTGTGCTCTTCCAGTCTGTCTGTGTTCTGACAGTGCATCCCAACAAAATCACTAACATGCTATTTTTTCACTAATCACTAATTTTTTGACACTAAAAATATTATTTATTATTATTATATGTTGAAATACATAGATTGGAAAGACTATATGAAGTGAGTACCAATGCTGATCCATCAGGACCACTATCTGTAAATTCTTTCTGCTTTTTTTATCTCTTTTGACCAGCATCTTCATAATCAGATTTTGTGCATTGCCATCTTCTCCATTTTAACTGATAACTAAAAGCATTGCTTTTCCATTGTCTGGAAAATTAGTTAGCAAGTCTAGCATATGCTGTACTTGCAGTAAACATTGCAGCCTGATGAATATTCCATTCATGCGCAGTTACTTAGGTAATCTTTACTTCAAAGATTATTCTAAATGTTTGCATTACTGAGATCAAATACATAGACTTTGTCATTTGAATATACATTTCCTTTTCCTAAACATAGGGATTACACTTGCTGCTATCAAATTCTGGCAATAATATTGTGCCAGCCTTTAGGTGTATGGGAAAATCCTTCCTGACCTATCAGCATTTGAATTCTAGGATGGAGATTATAGATTTGAATACATTTAAATCCTTTTATTTGTGCTTCAACTTTACCTGCCTGCCTAAGCTCATGTTCTACATAATCACTCGGCTCAAAACTGAGAGAAATAATCCTCATTTTTCAGCTCTGAGGCTGTGCAGTGATACTGTGATTTCTACTCAATCTTTATCTTATGGCAGCCCCATGCTCTTCCCTTTGAATTTTTTTCTTACACAGAACGTTTGGAAAAATCTTAAGGGTTGTAGTATGGTTTTGGCAGGTTTAGCTCAATTTAATTTCTGTTAAATATTAATATTTTTTGATGTTTTATCTTCAGCTTTTATCAGGCATCTTTTGCACTCCTTGAAGACTTTATGGACTTCTGTTTTTAAGGGTCATTGAACCATGTCTAGAACCATGCCTTACATGTCTGATTTAAGCTTTATTTAATTTTTGCATGTTAGATTTCAAATTTCAAGTATCCCTTCAGTATGCTGAGGTGATTGGTCCAGCTGATTTCAAGTAGAGTTCTCTAAGTTTTATAAATATACTATTTAACACTGACAATAGCCAAATAAATCAGTTTGTGATCAGCTGGTCTCAGTTTATTTTCTTTAACCAGATTTTTTATTTACAGTGACCTTGCCATTTACCAAAGCAAACACTAAATTAAAATTTCCGAGTTTGGTTCAATGACTGATTTGTTAAAGGTGTTTATCACTTTTCACATTGAGGATGATCTGTTTTGGGCCAGGATTGGCAGAATATCACCTCTAATCTGTATTTAGAAATAGTGCCCCATAATGTTAGAGCTTTATTTCCTTTTTACTTCTGGTCTCTAGCCATATCAAAGCGGATGTCTTTGAGCTCATCACTAAGACACAATGCTGTTTCCTTACCTTTACAATTGGTTTTTTCCCCAAGTAATGCATATTGTTAGGGAGCATGTTCTTGTTCTTTCATTGCACATCCAGCGTCATAACTTAAAACAGGTTATATGTGTCTGAATGTACTTTATCACATTCTGCTTTCCTGTTCCTCTTTGGTGAAGTTCCACTTCTGCATTATTTTAGCCTTAATCTGAGAGAGAAGGATTGTTCTAATGCCAGAGGGTGCCTAATAACTAATGGAATTGGGAGGTTGTATGTTGAAGTACAAAATATAAAAACTTGCCTAGAACAGGTACCCTGTAAATATAAGTGTGTAGTACAAATGTACAGTAATGCTTCTTGCTAAGACAGCAGCACAATGGTTGCCAGTGCAGTTAAGACACTTGTTAATATTTATTAGGATGATATGGACTTGAAAGCACTTGGTTTTGATGTGGCAGAAGGTGTGAATGAACCATACCTCCCCGGAGATTGCGGGATCTTTGTTACCAAAGTAGACAAAGGAAGTATCGCTGATGGTCGATTAAGGTAGGGTTTGACTTTGGAGGATACTTGCCTTTTGCTAATCATAATAAACTAAATAGAAGCATATTGTAAATTGTCTTCAGTTTTTCCCATTAAACACTGTTTGACTCATCTCTTAAAACTCACAGGACTTGAAATGTTCTTTTGTTTGTGTATCACCTCTGTTTATTATCTCCCCAGACTTTGATCTATTTCTTTAAATTTTGGGAAAGACGTGAGGGTGAGATATTGGGGGAGGGCAAGGGGAAAGGAGAGTAGAGCAAGGGATAATTTGAAACTTGCTCCTGTTCTTAGTGTTCATAGGAGTTTTTTAATAACTCTCCTCTGTCCACAGAGTTGCTTGTAAATAAGGAGTAGTCATTTAGTAGACTTGAGGATATACTTTTGCTAGTGAAGTGCAGACTGGAAGTCCTGGTTTTCACTTAGCTGCTATTAAATGCTTTTTCAGGAATGGAGAACTCAAGATAATTAAGACTAGTGTATGAGATCAGCTCTTTTGCATCCATTTTCCTGACTGTTATTCATGTGCTGTGTCCAGCAAAGTATGCTAATATAACACTGATCTGCTAATTTCTGTTTATCTGTCAGAGTGAATGATTGGTTGCTGAAGATAAATGATGTGGATCTTATTAATAAGGATAAAAAGCAAGTTATAAAAGCTGTTCTAAATGGAGGAGGTGTTATTAATATGGTGGTTCGAAGAAGGAAGTCCTTAGGTGGGCGAGTGATAACACCTCTTCACATCAATGTTTCTGGACATAAAGGTAATGGCTGTAAAGGATGTATATAAATGGTACGTGTTTGTTCAGCCAAAAACGGATTGATATGAAAGTACATGTTCTGGGTCTCTGCTTAAATCCCACTTAAACTGTTACTTAGGGATTTTCATTAATTGTTCTTAACAAACGAAGAACTGCTAATATTGCTGATAGCTTTATTCTGTAAATACAGGTTTTCTTTGTTTTGTTCTTGGGTGGGTTTTAGGTTGCTTGTTTTCTTTTAATACTTAGTTCTAGTTAGCTGCCTGTCTGGAGTGTTACTGGGAGTCTAAACAAGACTGTTAAACCCATCAGTCACCCCAGCTTTGTGTGATTATATTAAATTTTAGGATATCTAAAATCTCTATTTTACCCCCGCCCCTGTGTTCTTATTTCTTTAAAAGGGTTTTTAGAAATTGAAGTTCAGTTGGTTTGGTAGTTAGATTGATTTCTCATGCATGCAGGTCAGAGATGTTGTTTGAGCAAGGTATCTGAATTGCAGGAGTAAATTCATATTTTTTTTGTGTGTGTGTGTGTGAATTTCAGATAGCGGGGTCAGTCTAGAAAATGGAGTATTTGTTGCTGCTGTTGTGCCTGGAAGCGCAGCTGCCAAAGAGGGTTCCCTTACTGTGGGAGATAGAATAATTGCTGTAAGTTTTAAGAATGCATTCTCCTTTTTTTAATTTATTTATAAGTGTTACCATTGATGCTACTCTTTAAGATGCCACACTTTCCAATTTTTTACTTTCACTGTGTTATACCCTTTTTGTATATTCACTAAATATTTACTTTAAATTAATGTGCTTGTAGGCTGAGTGATTAATATAATGTGCAGGTTGTTTGCTGAGGTTAGATCTGATAAGAATTTTTGACAGAGACACTGACTTCACATTTGGCTTACACATAATGATACTTGTGATTTATTTTTTTTTTTAATACTGAATGTGAAAGGTCAGTTCCAAAAGTCATCTCTTGGTTCAGTGAAAGGTTTCTTGTCTTTTAAATTATAATATCACGAATGTCATCCTTCTGGAGGGGATGGAATTTTTCCCTGTGGGTGTTTGCAGCCTTAAACGACCTGAGTTATTGAACTCCTGTGAAACAGAAGGTGGTTACTGTTGATGTACAAATGCACAGAGGCTACTGTAGTGAAACAAGTGTTGTTACACTGTATCTCTAGGAGGAATAGCAAAATTGTAGGTAGGAGGCTCGATTTTTTAGTGGAGAATGGAAAAAAACAGAAAAGGTCAACCAGGTTTCAGTCACGTATGCATATAAAACTAACGTTTTTCCCTGTCTCAGAGATGCTACCCTAAGATGCTCCACACCTTTGATTTACAGATACCTGTTGTGTTTTTTTTCTGTGTAGATCAATGGCATTGCACTAGATAATAAGTCGCTTACTGAATGTGAAGCTTTGCTACGGAACTGTAGAGATTCCCTTACGCTGTCACTGATGAAGGTGAGTAGAAGCTAAATTGGCAGAATTTTCTTGAACTTATACATAATTATTTTAGTTGTTCGGGGAAGAATATATAAAAAAATAAATATATCATCATGGAAAAATCTCTGCTAAAAATAAGACCATCTGGATGCATTTCACTGGTGGTTAACTCACTCTGCAGTTATTTCCAATGTAAGACTATGGTGGTATCTGGTAGGAAATAAAACTTACTTATTGTTCTTACTACTTTCTACTTGTTTGCTAGTCACATGAAATGACTCCTAGCACAATTGTTTCTTTCTTCTTGGTTTCCGCTTCAGAGCTGCGGCAGTTTTGTACATGAAAGATAAACTGCCTTCTGACAACAGAAAGGTTTGCTTTTAGTCAGGAAGGAGTTGTGCAGAAAACTGGACTCTGGCTATCCTGAGGATTAAGTACAAGGCTTTCTTTTTCAGGGTCGTTGCTATAAAAGTACTATTCTGTTCTGCTTATTGAGTTTAGAATCCCATTATGCTGAGACTGTCACCTGGGCTTTGTGAGTGATAATTCCAGCTCCAGAGCTTGAGGTTTTAAGAAAGTAAAAAGATTAAATGTTTGAGGGGAAATGGACAATGAAAGATGACTTACTCTAACATCACTTAAGAGGTAGAAGTGGAATGCAGGTCACTTCTCAGTCAGTTCAGTGCTTCTGCCACTACATGGAGTTGCTATTCTGGAATTGTTCTGAAAATTTCAAAAAATTTCTAGCTTTTTTTCATCTGATGTTCTGTGCTTTGAATGTGTAAGATTTTATTAAACCTTTCCCAACTGTATCTATACATGTCTTGGTGTATATTCAGGTACAGGTAAATCAAGGAGGCTAGAATATGCCTCATACTAAACAGAAATAATCCATAATAATAAGGTGATCATGTGTGGTTTTTGTTTTAGGTTTTTCCTCAGAGTTCATCTTGGAGTGGTCAAAATATATTTGAAAACCTGAAGGATTCAGAAAAAATATCAAACTGTAGGGTTCATGCATCAGAGATACAAGCCCAAAATAAAAGAAATCTGAAACTCAACAGCTCAACCCAGACTGACATTTTCAATCCAGACATCATGGATGGCAAGAAGGACCAGAGTGATCAGGGCGGCAGTTCATTTTGCGATCACAAACCTTTTCCTAATAGCACATTACGAGTAGACTCTCATAGGAACACAGTGCACAGTTGCCACAGTAATTCAGAACACAGTCTCAGCTCTTTCAGCCCAGAGACATATGGGGACCGAGGCTATGGAGCTGTTGACTTGGACAACAGGAGGCTTCCTTATGAACCTACAGGAGCTGACTGTATAATGGTTGAGACCACATTTGATAAAGGAAATGGAACTAAGCATAGTGGTGGTACCTGGCCAAAAGTTATGGTTAATATCCCAGCAACAGAAACAGAAAAGTTCTCTGTGTACAAAAAGCCAAAACAAAGGAAATCTATCTTTGATCCTGATACTTTCAAAAGACCACCAACTCCTCCCAAACTGGAGTACCTTTCCCCTAATCAGGTGACAGGCCATTCACCTCAACCATCAAAAGCTGAAGTGGCTTCAACTCCTCCAACTCCTCCTAAGAGAAGTGACTCTATCAAATTTAAACATAAACAGCAGGCAAGCTCTGCATCAGAGTCTACAGTAACAACTGGATCACCACCCACCAGCCCAGCCACTGCACAGGCTCCAGTTTCTTTGGCACTTAAGCAGGACTCTGCTACTCTCAAGGGGCGCAGCAGAAATGCTGGGCATTATTATCGGGAGGAGGGAATTGACTGTACTCATCTCTCTTCAAGGAAATCCTGTGAAGATGACATTGGCTTTCAAAGAGTTGAAGAGCCAGAGATTAAAAGACCAAGGCCAAAATCAGCTCCTGCTCTGAGGCATAAAATGACCCCTATGCCCATTCCTAATCCTACGCTTCAGGTAGAAGCTTGGTCTATTGAAGCACAAAACTAGAAAATTTGGTGTATTTTAAAAGTGGGTTTGGGTGCCCAGTTACATATTATAACAGGAGAAGCACAGCCCGTTCTCAAAATCCAGGTCCCCTGAGAAGCTACCCCAGACTCAGCTGGAGCTTTGCAGTATCACAAAATAGAAAACTAGTTAATGGAGTTGCGGTATTTAGCAGACAGTGGGAGCTGACAAACAGAATGATAGAGTTCTGCTTAGCAGCCATATCTTCGGTTTTAATGCTGCTTGTTGTAAGATATGGGCTCTTCCTTGTCTGCTTTTGACAACCTGAAAAAAAGAAAAAAGCAGAGGGGCAGCTTTAGAAAAACTGAAAATAAGGCCTTCTAAGTTTTATGAAAGTCAGATTGGTTGCCTAGCTCACTACAGATTAATAGAAAAATGTACACTATTCGCAGTGTTGCTTTTTTGTAAGTCTTTCTATGTGTCTCTAATTTTGTAAATATAATTTGAAATTCATAGGGTGTTAGGCACATTACACTGTAAAGATGGTGTGTTTTTGAGAATACAGTTTAATAATACCATTCAAAATGAGAGTATAATTTGTTAGAATAAACAATCCTGCTGTAGAGATTGTGGGTAATGTCTTACCAGAGTAGGTGAAGAAAAATTTTATGCTGTCTAGGAAGACGAACCTATTTAGATGACTACAATATATAAAGTGGCATAATCAATAATGTGGTTTTTCAGGTCCACCTGCCTCAGACTTGCTCAGGTGGCAGATGCAATTACTTTTTTTTTCCCCGATTAAAATCTGAAGTTTCAAAAAGTGTTATTTTTGCCTATATATAATCATATCATAATGACTTAGAATATCATATTCTTTGTCCATACTTGTTTATACCTAGATAATCCCACTGTCTTTATGGAGTTTTAGAAGCAATGCAGACAGTAGAGCTGAATTGGAAGGAGTACAAGGTTTAGAGCCATGTTCTGCAAAAATACTGGTATAAGAGAACAACTACAATTTTGTTTTCTTCTTTTTGGCTGCTTCCATTGTATTCCATCTGCTTTCCCTACATTTTTTTTGCAAAATAGTTATGGAGAACTTTAAGCCTTTCTTTATAGAAGTGTCCAGTAAATTCTGCATTATTGTTGTGGTTTAACCCCAGCCACTAAGCACGGCGCAAGCTCTTGCTCGCTCCCCACAATGGGATGGGGGAAGAGAATTGGAAGGGTGAAAGTGAGAAAACTCGTGGGTTGAGTTAAAAACAGTTTAATAATGAAGATAATAAATGGTAATGAAAAGCAAGATAACAGAGAGAAATAAAACCCAAGAAAGACAAGTGATGAAAATGAAAACAACTGCTCACCACCAACTGACTGATGCCCAGTCAGTCCCTGAGCAGCGGCCCCCAGCCAAACTTTCCCCCAGCTTTGTCTGCTGAGCATGATGCTGTATGGTCTGGGAGATCCCTGTGCTCAGCTGGGGTCAGCTGTCCTGGCTGTGTCCCCTCCCATCTCGTGCACCCCCAGACTCCTCGCTAGAGGGTTGGGGTGAGAGGCAGGAAAGGCCTTGAGCTGTGTGAGTTCTGCTCAACAGTAACAAAATCATAGCTGTTATCAACACTGTTTCCTGTACAAATCCAAAACATAGCCCAGTACTAGCTACTATGAAGAACATTAACTCCATCCTAACCAAAACCCACACAGAAAATGTCGGAAAAGCATAAGATTTTAGTTTTGTAGCTGAAATCAGCAGATCTATTCTGCACAGGTCTGAAGACCAGTATGGCTAAGAGAAAGGTCACAGTTTTTCATCAAGAACTGCACTGCAAGAAGTGAAGGAAGGCATATTCTGATGTCATCTTTTGGCACATGTATAATAAAAAAACAAGGTCAAGCTATTAAACACATTTGAAAATGGAATGTTTGCTTTACATGGAATAGCAGGTTGATTCCTTAGCACTGATAGTCCCATTCTTCATTATAATGCATTATCATGAGCATATATAATGTCCTGGTTATATCTGTAATATTTATACAGTGAGTGAAGAGCTTCCAACTGTAACAAGGACACATGTAGGTAGGGACTTACATGTAACAAATTCATTGGCTGGAACAGAGGGGGTCTTTTTGTCACTTACTATTTAAGAGAACAGAAAGGATAGGCAAGGACACATTATGGTTGGTTCTACATACTGCCCAGGTGATAATGCAGATATATAAGTTGTGATTTGAGGTGAGGAAGAAAATTGTATAATAGAATTATAAAATCATAATTTTTGTTTTTTAAGGTTACTGGATGTATTAGTTAATTTACATTTCGAGGGTTAAATTAGGACTAGGTTCTGTGAATTTCCCCCCCCCCCCCCCCTTTAATTTCTCCCCCATCCTTCCAGAAAATAGGCAGAGCTCTGTAACTCTAAAGTTGTTGACTGAAGAGCAGAAGTGATATTGTGCCTCAAAATGTGGGCACCATTCACTCTGAAAATTTCTCTCTGGTGGAATCATCTTTGTGCATTTCAACTACATCAGGTTGTGTGATAGTAGTGTCCAGTCTGCATGTATTAATTCCTGAAGTAAGGTTTATAATATCAAAAATATGTGTATAGAACATGCAGTGTAGTTGAATTTGTAGCCATATTGGGTGCTATCAGTTTCCTTAGTGGTGTATATACACAGTAAGTTTGTGTACTTTGATGAGTTGATAAACTTAAGAGAACTTAAATCCCTGAGTGTTAGATGGTACACTTGCACCCATGGTAGTGATCAAGTATTGGTTCTAAGAAGCTACCTCTGCATTTTAGAGTCTTTGTGCTCTCAGTAACTCTTAATTTAATTAAAATACCGGTATCATAAAAACTGTAAGTACCTTTTCAGTAATTATTCTTCACTTATTACAAACTTCAGAGTCATGATTTGTGTTGTACGTGTCGAACGTGTAAACTCTGCTTGCTAGGCCCTGAACTTGGGTTTCTCTAGCATCACTGTTAGTATCTGAGCTATTCTTATGTTTCTTACGTCACCAGCGTCTACTCGTTATGTACAGAATAGGTAGTTGTTGTGGTTCCAAAACCTGAATTGCTCTGTTGGAAAGGTTGCTCCACATGTATCTGAAAATAGTCTGAGAGAAAAACACTTCATCTTGTAAGCCAGGTCTTCTTTAGGAATCGCTTGCAATAATGACTGAAATAAAAGTTGAAATGTCCTGTGAAAGCAGTAATTTGAAGGAGAAATGTTACCTAAATGATGGGTGTTTTATCGTGAAGGGAAGTATATCAGTTAAGTTGCAAACAGTGGCCTAAAAAGATTACCTAATAATAAAAAGGAATAGCGAAGCAAAATGGAGGAGGAAGGGGTAGTAGTGAATCAGTGAAAGATAAACGTGTAACAAGCACTGTGATGTTGAGCACATTCTTGAACAGATATTAGAAAGTTTGGAGGTGCTTATTGGCTACAAATTTTTACCTATTCCATTGTTTTTTCTTCTGAATCTCCAGCTTCCTGTAATCAAACTTCTGTGGTTTTGTAGGTGCTGAAGTATGCTCCAGCTAGTGAGGAGCATCTGTCTCCAGAGCTACAGGAATGGGCACCATATTCACCAAAACGGTCTGCTAGGCACAGCGATGGCTTTGTGACTGCCGCCTTATATGCTGGCAGCATGTCAGCAGGTAAGTGGCAGAACTCGTAGTTACTTTCTAGGAATACCTCAAGGAATTTGTCCATGTTGGACAATATTGGGGATGAGTCATGAGAAGCACAGAACAAACATGACTCACAAAATATTTCCATGGTCTGTTGTAATCTGAACATGGTCTGCTCAGTTTTGGACTGTAAAGAAGTGAAACCTGTTTAAGAACACTTAAGAAAACTGAGCAACTCCTGTCTGAAGAATTTGTGTTTCATCAGCCTCTGTGCAGAGGAGTTTAGAATACATTAATGATGAACAAGGTGAAGCTTATCCATTAGGGAGACAAGTAAGATTTCTGATATTTTCGAAAGCAAACAGTAAATGAAGGTGTCCCAAGCTTTAGCTACTTAACTTCTGAAATACTTCCAAGAAGTGCAATGTATTAAGTTCTACCTATTGGAAATTATATACTTGGAGTATCTCAAGTTGAGTGCCCAAACTGGTTGTGATCTTAATTTAAATTAAAGATTAAATTCCAGTGTGTTTGAGATACTAAGCTGCCAAGGAGGGAACTCAGAAGCAGCTCACACAGAAAACAATATAATCAGGTAGAACAGAAAACAGTTAGTATGTTGTCCCTGTTGATCAAACAGTTGTTGGTATTGAAGTTCATATTAGGAAGTTTTATATAGGCGCTGACTAAATGGAGTGCTTCAGGAGCTAATTAGGGTATCATATGCCTAGTTGCTTTGAACTAGTCAAGAAGCATTTGGTAAAGTTGTTGCTAGATGTTTTGTCTTAGTATAGCTACTTTCAGCAGTTGCATATGAAACTTGGTTTTCAAATCAAGAGAATATTGATTTTTATGACTTTACCCCCAGTTCTTTGGAAAGCCCTGAACTCCTGCACATTCTAGAAATAGTGAAAGACACTATTTTTACTGGAGACCATAAAGGAGGTAATGACTTGTGTATCTGGAACAACGGATAGCTTCAAACCTTGTAGTCGCCATTAATTTTCAGAATGTAGATGTTCTCAAGAGTAGCTCAGATCAAAGAAGCTTTTGCTCTTTGATTTCTTTTTTCTTTCTTTCTTTCTGTTTTAATAATACTAGAAAAAGTATTAGAAGGTACTGTTTCTCGTAAGTTTTATCTTATGATACCTTTGCTTAGTAACCCAACCAATTCAAACCTACATTAAACAATACAATTATATGTCTTGAAATGGGAACAAGCTTTTGCTACTGTAATCTGTGCTACCAACTCATTGAAGAGGAAATTGGTAAGATAGGCTTTGGTTGAGTACTGAAGGATGGGTGAACTTAACACCTTGAATAATAAGTTTCATAAATAAATATTGAAATACTATAAGGTCACAGGACACACTAGAAGTGGGAGTCTTTGAGGCAACAGAAGGGGAACAAGAATCAGCTGCAGTCAGTTCAAGTACCAAATAAAAACTTGCGTTCCTGTATAAAAAAGTTTTAATACTTGAAAACAGAGAAAATGTTGTTATCAGTACATATTAAAATGACACACTGCAAATGACTACATTTTTGGTAATATGATCCACTCTATTATAAACCAGATTTAAAATATGCATGTACTAAAAAGGTGTCACATGGTGCTTAATAATGTATTTTTCTGTATAATAATTATTATTATCTATAGATACATGTTCATACATGTAAATGTTACAATACATAATTATATAAGTATTTAAATATATTCTAAATCTGTAGTTTCTAAGCTAATGCTGATAAGAATATGTTTTTATAATCTTAAGCAGGTACAGTACCAAGAAGCTTAGCACCATGCCCTGCAGTAACTGCTGTCATGAGAAATCCAATCTATACTGCCTGGAGCCATAGAGTTCACACCAGCAATTGCCCATCAGTGGCCAGCCAAATATGCCATCAGCATCTGCATCCCAGGTGTTTTGAAATTTATATCTCCTTATGTTTTTGTTTCTATTACGATGAAATTGCTTCTAGTAGTTGTCCTATACAGTGCAGAGTGAAACAAGCTACTGTTGTGTGTTAGTTTGATCCAGGGTTCTCAAAACCTTTATTGTGTAGAAGTTATGTGCCACTTGCTTTCATGTCTTTCCTTAAATGATGGATTAGGTTTCCCTCTACTCCACTGGCTGATATTGACAAAGAAATTAATTTTTTTAATGAACTAATTTCTAATGTACTTTTCTTGTTCTTGCCAAAACAAATAAAGCCTTCCTGTTTTTTGTAGCGCTCTAGGATATTTTTCCCTTTGACTTCTCTTAATTCAGAAAATGATGGGACAATTTGGAAGTGGGAAGGAAGGGAACATTACATTTATTCAGTAACTCATGGATAACCAAAGCTTTTTTGTTGGCCAGTTTGCTGAGGTGCTTTGCCCAGTTCTAACTGTTGCCCTATTCTCCTTTTTTTGGTTGTTTGTTTTTTTTTTTTTTTTATGTAGTTCCCAGCACCAAGGTCGCCTGAGCTTGGACCTAAGTCATAAACACTCCAATGACTACTCTGAAAATACACGTACAAGAGCATCTCATGGCTCAAATTCATTACCATCCAGTGCAAGACTTGGTAACTAGCTTTTCTGATTTATTTCCTGTGGGACTCCTTTATGTTGGAGACAAAGAACAAATGGAAAATTCCTTAAGTACATGCATTATGAGATTGTCATAGCTAGTGAAGCCTGAAGGCTTCCTGTGTTCTTTGCTTAATTTTTTGTGGTTTTATGACTAAAGGTGTTTCCTGAAAGTAGCTGTGTTTAATTCATTCTTTACAGTCTCTTTAAAATGCTCTGTGTGTGTACGTGAGTGATTCTTTTTTTCCATGCCTGTTACTGTTTGAAAGTACCCTTATTGAGATGGGAGGCACAGCCAAAGTATTTCTGAGGTTCAGTGAGGTGTAGAGAAGAAAAGGAGAGAACCTCCAGACCTAAAGATCAAGGATGACTAATGGCCTAATGTAAATTATATTGTTGGAAGATAAATTAAACTTTTATGTTTACTTGATTGACATGTAATATTGTTTATGCCTATCCCAGTAATATTAAAGCCAATGCATGCTTTGTAGCACTGACCAATGACCAAAGGCCATTTGAATACTCATTGAAAAAGTAGAATTGCAGCGTACTTTTTTGTTCGGTGTAGTTGCTTTAACTTTTGTCATAACATTTTCTTGTTGTAAAAATAGGTTCTTCAAGTAACTTGCAATACAGAACAGAACGAATTAAGATCCCTTTAACACCAAGATATCCAAGGTCCATGATGGGCTCTGACAGAGGTGAACTATTTAATAAGTAATCTTAGTTATACTATTTTCAGTATTACCAATCTGAAGCCTTTGCAGTTGTTAAATCAGGTTGCACTAAAATCCAAATATGACAGTTTTATTAAAGTTATAAAATTTGCATTTTGCTACAGAAAGGTAAAAAAAAGAAACTTTCTAATGGCAGTTGATTTTTCTGTTAGTTGACTCAAGGACGTGGCACGCTAAGAAAGAAATGCACAAAAAAAGTAAGAATAAGCATTGCTGTATGTTTTACAGTAGTTTTCTTCTAGAATGATGTCTTAAAAGGTTTAAGTGAGACGACATGCATTATTTTTTGATTCTTAAAATATATTATTTTGAATATTATTGTATTACTGTTTTAAAATTCTGTTTTGAAGAGCAGTGTAAATATTTTAGTACTTTGCTCAAAATTGCTTGGTGGAGGATATTTAAAGACATGATACAAATACCATTTGGAGTGCTGGAGAGCTGTAGATTTCAGAGCTTGATGACAGTAAACAGCAACTGTTTGCTGCCATCATTGGCCAAATGTTCGGTAGCCTTAATGGATTGTATGTGGCAGTTTTCCTAATGGGGCAAATACAGTTCTTACAGACGGCTTTAATTTGTGATTAGTTATTTGAGATATATTTTCTGTAGCTTTTTCAGAGGAAGAAAATGGAATGTTTCTGTCAGGGCACTTGTCCAGTGAATTACTCAGGGAGGGTACAACCAGGGAAGAGAAACAAAGTCATGTCAAGCTTGTTTGAAATTGCAGAGCTTTCCTGTCTCTGTGTATGATTCATGCTGGGGTTTTTTTGGTGTTTTCAGGTGTTTCATAATATATCTCCTACCCAGAGGAAAGGGCTGTACATAAATATTTTATTTGAAAATAAACCTATGTATTTAGTTTTTCTTTTACTTCTCCTTTCCTGGTTTTTATTATTTTTTTCTTTAACTTTGCATTGCTTAGTGTTTTAGACATGCATATGGTATAGCTTGTCTGTAACCTCCTCTCACTGAGAATGGCAATTGTTGTGTACTTGCAGACTAACTCTTAAGTTGCATGCTTACAGGGGACAGATTTGACATATAGTCATTAAGGACAGTATGTTTGCACCATCTGAGATTAGTTACCTGGTCTCGTTAATAGAGTGCTAGCGAACAGTGGGTCCTCTTTCTTGTCTCAAATGTGTACGGTGTCTTTTACTGTGTCTCTGTAGATCTCTAAATGATGTCAGATGCAGGATACTAAGACTCAACTGTTGATTTTCCACAGGCTCGTTGTCACACTCTGAATGTAGCAGTCCCAGCTTGATAACTCCTCCACAGTCACCTCTTAACTTGGAAACATCTTCCTTTGCCAGCAGCCAGTCTCAGAACTCCCTTTCTACATTACCTAGAATTTCCATTAGCCCAGTATCTGTTGGAGAACGTAGAAAAGATAGGTAAGGTCTCCACATTACTTGTTTTTAATACAAATGTGTTTGAAGGAATTTTGTATGTTTGTTTATTGGGCTGAAGGAATGTGAACATTTAATTTAAATGACAAATATGTAGGCACAGAGGTGCATCTCAGGTCCTGTTAGTCAATGTTCTTCTTTTCTTTACAAAGTATGTAAGAGATCTTCGTGTGGCTTTTTTTTTCTTCAAAACTGAAGAGTAGATTCTTGAGTTTAGAAAATTAAGGAATTTCATTAGGTTTTTATTTCTTCCATGTTAGAATAATGGCCACACCAAACAAGTGCAGTCTAAATTGGCATACATCCCTTCAGCAGAACTACCTCAGATGCTTGTTTACAATAGGCTTGTTCAGTACTCCAGAAAACTAAATAAAGACCTAGCAACATCTGATTAGCTAAATATCAGGTGCCTTAGCATTGTAAAATATGTGCTCTAAGCACTGTGCCTTGATTCAGTTTAGCCTGATAACATGAAAAATTGAGGGCATAACTGTGCAAGAACATATGTACAGATGCAGTTTTACTACTGTGACTGATCCCTTTGGCTGCACCTGCACCACTCCTAGAAGTAGCATTAAGTATACGTGTAGCTGCTTGCAGAATTTGAACCTGATATGATAGATTTCTTGAAAGCATGAGCTTTGTGCTTTAATGACTTTCTGTATCTCATGATGAATGCTTTCAAGATACATTGCTTATGGTATCAGTCTTGGACATCTGATTTCATTTTATCATGATCTGACTAGACTGAATATGTGAAAAAAGTTTGCATGAATTCAAAGCATTGAAAGTAAGACACAAATCTGAATCAGGCTTTTACTTCCAGTAAGGCAGCCGAATGCCATTCTGGCAGTGTAAAGGACCTATGATGTGTTGGAATAGATTACATTTATGGAGACTTCAAGACCCCTTTGTATTGCTTGATTTATGTAAAAGGATTGGCCATTAAAAATGTGAATGATAAAGTAATAAGGATATTATGTATTCTAAGTTTTCTGTAGTAATAAAAGTTATTAATAAAATGCTCTATGAAATTTTGGTCTTGTTTAAAGAATCGGTAACTAAGTCATTGTAGTAACTCTAGAATGTGTATTGTGTATGAAGGACAGTGTTTCTTCAAGAGGGAATGTAAAGAGTTTTTTGTGACTTTTCATTCTTTCTTACTTCGTGTGACTTCTGTACTTGGTATGTTCAATTTGTTTTCTCGTATAAACGTTCCTCTAATTGTCACTTGCAAATTCAAAGTCAGAATATCTTTTCTCTTTCACATGACTAATGATGTATAAAGTTTAGCTGAAAAAGCTAGGTTTTTGACACCCCTGTAACTTTGTATCTCTGAGCACAAGATATGTGTTCTGATGGCTGGGGAATAACAATTTCTGTTAATGTTAAATAGGTGATTGAAGTACAGTCAGGTTCCAGCTCCTTCACTCTTGCTGAGCGTATGTGTAAACTGTAGTCTGAATTGGCTTTCTAAAAAAGAATATAATTCAGAGTTATGGGTTTGCAGGGTTTTTTTATTTGGGTTTTTAATTATTTTTTTAAAGCAAACCAAAAAACTAGCACACACAAACAGTTCTTAATTTAGGAAAGTAGCTAATTTAAGTCTATCCTAAGAAAACATTTGAAGATGCGTAGATAGCATTTTAAATAGTTATTTGGTCATATAATTCTTTCTGATCCCCACAAAATAGAAGTAACTCACTTGGCCTTTCTTCAGATAACAATAATAATGATGCATATAAAAAAAAAATAATCAGTGTTTCTGTTTGTTCTGTTGATTTCAATTTAAATAAAAATTAAAAGATCTGATCAATTAAGACTTTTCTCATCAGTGTTTAGTGATTCTGGCAGGCAGTCTGAATGTTACAGAAAAGTGCACTTCACTTGATTTTAATAACACTGCTTATCAAGTAAGACACCTTTTTAATGTTGTAATTCTGGTTTACTTTATTATTGATTCTCTAATGCATGCATTTAGTAGTTATCTTTCATTTTGTAGTTACCAGAATTCTAAGATACGATCCTGTGCAATTTGTACGAGTTTTGATTCTTTCTTGTTCCAATCCAGAACAAAGAAACCAAATTTTAAAATGACACGGTAGATGGAAAAGCAGAAAGGCACAATAAATCAAGTTCAAAAAGATGTAATTTTACTTTTTAATGAGGTAGCATGCCTTGATAAATGTTTTGGTATTAAGAAGCTTCAGTTCACATCATGGTTTACATACTCATAATGTGTAAAACAAGTTGTTCGTAAATTACAGTTTTCTTGGGGTCAGCACAGTTTAGTTAAGCCCACATTCTTTCTAGAATATCTTGAGTTTAAGTTTGCTGGTAGTAACCCTACCTTATCTCCATTATATTAATAGACAAGTTCTGAGGGCATTACCTCTAAAAGTGATGTTGATGTTTTAAAATTATTGGGTTCCAGAGTTGCATTCATATCAGAAGACAGTTCTGTTCTTTTATGCATTAATAAGCTGGCAACCTCTTATGCCTCTGCTGCAGAAGGGTACCAAATAGTTACCTTCAAAGACTGTGGCAATAATATAATTTATGAAATTATGTCCTCTGCCCTCAGCCCCAAATCCTACTCTTTCCAAAAATAACTTTCCTCAACCTGGCTCACATAAATAGCAGTGAGTGAAGTCCAGTTAATTCATCTGGTCTCTGAACAGCACCATTAAAATATTTTAAACAGTTGGCTCAATTTAGAGAATGTCTTTACAATATAATGAAGTATTAGGAAAGAAAACATTCAAATTAATACATGTCAAATGTAGTATGATGCTACTAAAATAAAAAATACACAACACCTGGTACTAAACTGCTTCATTCATAATGAGCTCAACATCCTCAACAAGGTGATGCCTTTTGCTATTTAGGTGTTACTGAGTTCATAGTAATATGAACCAGCACCTTTTAGGAGGCTACTGTTTGTTTATACACACCATGAAGAGACCAGCCCTGTTTGTACAGGTGGATACATCCTAACTATGTGGGGGAGGAAAGGGGAATGTATCGGGCTTTTCTTTTGTGTAAGCCATTCTCTTGGTATACTTACTAGTGTCTCACTACTGTGTGTCGTTATCTAAGTGTTCTTTTCTTCTCAAATCTTCTACATCTTTCAGATATCTGTTCCGTAATAGGTCTTTTCTGAGAATCCCTGTGGCTCCTAGGCCTAGGTTCTCATCACTAAGGAGTTTGAGGTTGGCCTGATATAAGGTTGTCCTTCTCGAGCAGTATTGCGCACTTTGTGCTATTTCACATGTTTGGATAATTGCTCTGAGGAGAATTTGCATGGTAATTGTAATGCTACCATGCAAATTGCTGTCCTAATGGCTTGAGTTTGCAACTGCTTAATTTTCATTACTAATTTATGTTTCCCTCCATACAAATATGAAATCTGATATTTGTGCATTGTTGTCCTTTGGTTTACCACCTTATTATTTATGATGTTTATTTTCACTGGCATTAAAGACTCCCAGCATTTATATTTGTAACATACCTTTCTGGAATATGGTTTGTAAATGACATACTATATACAGTGCTGCAGTTACTTTTATATAATATGCATCTGGAAGCTTCTTTCCTACCAACTTCACCACCATACTATTTATAATTCATATTTACCATAATGTTTTAGAGCAGTTGTGTACTCAGTTTACATTTAATTCTGCCACTGTATGTTGCATGTTGAATGCAGTTAAGAAAGTTGGCAGTAATTTTTTTAAGTAACTGTTTAAACCTATTTTATTATTACAGTTCAGACAGACATAAAGTATTGCATGTAACTTTGACATTGTGATGGTTCAAGTGCAATTTTGTCCAAATCAGTTTTAACTATCTCCTCTAAAAGGCCCTACATGGAAGAGCCACGTCATGTTAAAGTGCAGAAGGGTTCTGAGCCTCTAGGGATTTCCATTGTGAGCGGAGAAAATGGTGGAATATTTGTCTCTAAAGTAACAGGTGGGAGCATTGCCCATCAAGCTGGCCTTGAGTATGGTGATCAGTTACTAGAGGTAATTGTTTGCTTACTATTCCTGTGGCTTAATAAATCAATTCATATGACTCCAGCCGTAACTGCCTTCCTCGAAAGACTATCTTGTGAAAGGTTGTGTGCTGTGAGATGTAGCAAAGGATACTCTCTATTGTAATATTCCAGTAATTGTGATTGTTGTGACTTTTCGTCAGGCTTTATCATAAAATAATGCCTTTTGATAACAGATCTGAATTGCATCTTACATAGATATAATTAAATTTTAATTTTATATATGAATAAATTAGATTTTAAGCTAGCTAGTTTCTGTACTTAAAACCTAGTGAAATATAGTCCTAACACCATACTCTGCCCAATAAAATAAGTAAATATTCAAGCGGCTGGCTTGTACTAAGTTTCATGCTGCTGTTGCTGTGGCATATCCTTACCTGAGGTACCTGATTTAAAAAATACTCGGGTAGGCTTTAGATTAGCTACAGTCATGTTTTTGCCTACTATATTAAATAAACATGTGGAGGAGCATTTTGTAAAGTACAGAGCTGTTTTGTAAAAGTTAGATTTGTTCATGCTTGTGTATATTAAAGCATCTTCTGTTGCGCAATGTGTGGATGATACTACAATGGGCCTAAATGGATCATGGATCTGAATTTACCTTTAAATCCTGAATTTCTTCAGATCGGTGATCTGAACCAACTTGTATTTAATCAGTGATATCAAATCATAATACAGCTCAGCATACATATGTCTTTCAATAGTAAAAATATTTTTGAACTCATGCTCAGGTTACCAAGTATTTTAAAATTACAGTGATTCCTTCCAAGGAGTAAACCCTAAGAATCATTGTATAGCAGCATTTCCATTCTCCTATATACCCCAGTGGAAATAAGTCAGCATTTAGACATTAAACTAATCAGGAGACTGAAAGAATGATTTTGCTAGTTTCTGTCTGAAAACTTGACATCCTGCTTTTTGCATTTTTTTCATAGTTCAACGGAATAAATTTGAGAAATGCTACAGAGCAACAGGCTCGACTAATCATTGGACAGCAGTGCGACACAATTACTATTCTGGCTCAGTATAACCCACATATGTATCAGCTTGGCAATCATTCACGATCAAGGTGAGGCCGGCTAGACTTTGAAAAAGCTACTTGCTGGTCCATGCAGTTATTTAGCTAGTAGATAACTTATGTTGCTGTTTGCAAACGCATTACCTGTACAAATTTGTGCTGACAGGTGTGTTTGCTTAGAAAAGTAATATGTGAATACATGCTTGTCAAAAAGAAAAGAAAAATGCTTGATGCTTTACTATATTTTCTATCTTATTTGGGCATAATCCTTAGATGCATTAAACTAAAAGCAAAGATGATTTTTTCCTAGGCTTTTGAGATTCTAGTACTTCAAATTTTTTTATAGTTGAAGCTTCCAAAAACTAATTAGAGAAGGCAAGTGACCTAGTGAAATTATCCATCCTGTTTTCATGCATGACCACACTTCAAAACTGAGCTTTATCGTTCTTAGACTTATGGTGAACATATGTTATTTGGCGTGCTGGTAGGGGTTTTAGTTTTTTTTTTTTTCTTACTTTATACTTGATTTACGGCCAAATGAAAAACTTTGTGTGGAAAATATTTGGCATTGGTAAAACACTAACTCACCAGTCTTTCCCCCCCCCCCTTAGTTCTCGCCTAGAACCTGTGAGTAATCATTCCACCCCTCAAGGCAGTGGAGCCGCAACACCTGACAGTCATTCTGTAATTGATACTGTGAGTGAACAGGATGAAGGAACAATGACGCCCCCATCCAAACAAACCACACCAACTACAAGTCCCCGGAATTCCTTAAGGTAGAGACTAAATTTTTTGCCTTAAGGACAAAAAATTATCAGGGTGAATGTGAAGGGTGTTAAAAACAAAGTGTGGTGCTTTGAATGCTGTGTCTGGTTGAAATAAGTCAGAGAAGTTAAGTGAACCCCAGGATAAATGTACATGTCTTCAGACTGGTTTTGAAAGACGAGTGAAGAACGTTTACTACAAAATTAGTTCTGCAAGAAGCATGATGTTCATCTTAAAAGACTGTGTCTGTAGGTGACATTTTGAATAATAATTATGTCAATATATATTCTTCAGATGACTAGTTGATTGTACGTAATGCAAGTTTTTAAATTGGAATACATGTGGGTTTTTTTCCCTCTAAAAAGGGGCCCTGTGGACACAAGCAAAAGGACTCTTGAACCTAGAACTGTTGTTGTTAAAAAATCCCAAGTGGATCTTGGGATCCAGATATGTGGCGGAAACCTCTATGGAATATTTGTCTCAGATGTAGATGATGATAGCCCAGCAAAAGGACCTGATGGACTAGTGTTGGGTGACATGATACTTGAGGTAAGCTATTAAGAAAAGTCTGCATCATACTGGCAAAATGTCTAGGGTGGTATAAAGAGGGAGTTGTTCAAAGAATCGTGCTGTCTCACAATGGGAGATGTTCTGTGAATCTTGAGTTCCTCCCACAAAACCCAGATAAGAATGGTGAGAATGCATGACCTTCATTCTGGCTGCAACACGGGAAGAGCTGAATGATGTGGACCTGGAAAACTACCACTGTGGAGACCACAAGTTCCCTACAAGTTGGAAGGACTAATGTATATCCACTTGGAATTATGAACACCTGCTCTCTTCATCTAAATATGAAGCCTTGAATCCAATTTCTGTACATAGGTGAAAGGCAAGGATATGAAATGTTGCAAAACAGAGAATAATGTTGATCTTACTACTATGAAATTCTAATGAGAGTTCAAGGGAAACCATGTAATATATCTTTGACTCTGCTTTCTGTATCTGAAGTGAGAATATTTATCTGCTTGGTTAGGACTATTAAGGTGATAAACGCATACGTGTTTATGAGCTTCTCAGATACAACTGAGCATTGAGACTGAGCACTGAGATTCTCCCATTGCGCCTCCAGTATCCAGATGGAGATTTTGCTTTGCAGTTGTGTTTCTGACTTCCCTCAGACCACTTGCTTTCCTTAAAAATATTAATTTCTTTCCAGTGTGAATTTTATGATTCTCAGTTTACACTTCGAAAACTATTTTAAAAAGTGCAGACTCTGTCTCACAGTGCACGTCTGCTGTGTTCACTTGAGTATTTTGTTTACCACCCCCATGTCTGTCTCCTGCTAGACATCTTAAGGTGCAAGCTGTACTAGAGTTAGGTGGCAAGATTTACTTATATACAGGGCTTGCCAGTGGGAAAAACAGACTCATTTTGCATGTTTTTCAAGCGCACCTACTTCTATTGCCTGTTAAGATACAATTTCACACCTAAGGCTTTGTGTTTTGCAGTATGGGTCCATTGATATGCGAAATAAAACAGCTGAGGAAGCTTATCTTGAAATGTTGAAGCCTGGAGAAAACATAAAAATAAAGACTCAATACAGAATAGAAGAGTTTAATAAGATAAAAGAGCTTCCTGGAGATGGATTCTATATCAGGTATTTGAGCGTGACTGGTAATGACAGCGTAAGGCTGTTAGGATAATATGCTGACCATTGTGAGAGAGATAGTACATCAGTTTTACCCCATTTTTCAAATTCAGGGTTTAATAATTTATCCCAGCTAGTCTCTGACAGTGAGTACACAATCTGTAGCATATTAAGTCTGCATGTTTTGCTGTAAACTTGTGTGCTCTTAAAACTTAGTGTGCCACGAATCTGTTAACTTTTTTCAAAATAAGTATGCATAGTCTTCCCTTGAGTTGATGGAGATCAGTTGCAGAGCCTATTTATGTCTTCCTTTCCAGAGCACTTTATGACCGTCTGGCAGAGGTGGAACAGGATTTAAGCTTTAAGAAGGATGACATTTTGTATGTTGATGACACTCTACCACAGGGAAACTTTGGTTGCTGGATGGCTTGGCAACTAGATGAGAATGCTCAGAAGCTGGAAAGAGGACAGATTCCAAGTAAATATATGTGAGTGATCTCAGTTACAGTATTTATTTTATAGTCTTTAAAAGTCTGACAAGTGAGATGTGGTATAAAAGGCTTGTTTGCTTCTATTCTTTCTGGGAGATAGTAATTCCTAGACATGTAATTTTAGGGATTACATATTTTAATAACATGGAATTAAATGCGTTGCTCTATCAAGTTGTTTTTAATGCTACTAAATAGTAAACTAGAAATGGAAATGATACACAGACCAGTATTATCATAGATAATTCAATAACAAAAGTGAGAGTAACCACAGCAAAGAATAGCCTGGAATCCAAGCTTATCACAATTGTTCTTGGAAAGCATCAGTTGTTTTAGTTATCTGTGGACAGCAGTGTTGTTAGAAGACTCTGTATCCACCACAATCTTGTAATTTTGGTATACCAGTTAAGAGGAGTATGCAGGAACTAAAATTTTTACATTATTACTGAAATAACATTAGTTATCACTCAGTGATTAAAGTATTTTTTTCATTTCAAGATTACTGGTTTTCTGCTTTCCTTTTCTTCTAATAGTCTTCTCTCCATATCATAACTCAAAAGTCATCCTGACGGTGGGACAATGGTACTATGTGTAAGGTGTCGAAGTACCATATATATATATATATGTATGGACCCGTACACATCACTGATAGACTTGTTACTTGAAGTTGGTAAAAACAACTTCCAAAGTATTTGTGCTCATATAAAATAAAACTGTTATTTTGGATTGCTAATAAGTTATTTGTAAGAATGAGTACAACGTGCAACTTCCTAGAAAGAATGTGATCTTTGCTTCTGTCCAAGGCTGACTTTACTGGCAAGTATGTGCTTACAGCTGCTTCTGCCTTGAGAATTTTGCCCTGCCTGTCAGAGTGGGCATGCTGCTATTTATATTGTAAGAATTCTGAGAAAACAATGTATGGGGTTTTCAGATGCTTATTACTTGTTTATTTCTGATTAATCTTCTGTGATGAAGATACTCAGGCTGATGGCTGAGATAAGAATTTCCAGTGTGTTCCAGAAGCAGCGGTGATATTGTTTGTAGAAAAACTTTTAAAAGTTTAAATACCAACCATTTAGCCTGTTTCATTATAGGATGGATCAGGAATTCTACAGGAGACACAGCATGTCTGAGGCTAAAGATGAAAACAGCTCATCTAAGACATTGTCAGCGGCAGCACGGAGGTCATTCTTCAGAAGAAAGCATAAACACAAGCGAAGTGGTTCCAAAGATGGGAAGGATTTGCTGGCCCTTGATACAATCAGTACAGATTCAATTCCTTTCTTAGATGGCAAGTACCTTTGTTATACTGGGAAGGGAGTTGCCTTTCCTTCTCTCTCATTTTAAACAGCTGCAGCATGACACAATGAATAATGTTGCTTTCTGAATACAAATGGTGATCATATGTCCCATCACATACAGTGCCTTTAATAAGAACACTTTTTTGTATTAAATACCAAGCCAGAGTGTTTAAATTTTTTTTTGTAATTTATTCCTAGATCTGTTAGCATGAATGTTTCATTTGCAGAGGGAGATTGCTTTTTGATGCAGGGTTTTGATCTTCCTTTCAACTGTTTAATTTCTGTCCAGGTCACCTAGTCTAGACAGAAATCCTGGGCACCACTCAAAAATCTTCACTTCTACTTTCTTCCCTCATCTACAAAAATCACATTGCTTACTTCCTTGGAAGATGCTTACCTGGAAGAGATCAACAAACCAAACCAGAGAAACCAAATATCATGTCTTGTTTACATTTTCAGGAAAAAATAGGAATGCTTGGTTTTAAAGTTTGGTTGAGGGTTGGGGGGGAGAAGCACCAGGTTCAATTTGAGAAGTTTCAATTTTAGGCTGTCAAGTGGAAAATTGCATTAATGGCTAGTGCGCATTTTTTGTACTTTTCAAGGCCTTTATCCCTTGCAAGGGAGTTGTTTTCATAATTACTGATAGGGTGCTTCTCCTTATCTGAGGAATGCCAAGAAAGTAATTTATACTTTTAAAAGTAAATATTCTGTGTTTGTAGATTCTGCAAGTCTGGCATATCAGCGTGTACAGAAAGTGGACTGTACCTCTCCTAGGCCTGTCCTTATTCTAGGACCTTTACTTGATGCTGTGAAAGACATGTTGGTCAAAGAATCCCCTGGAAAATTTTGCAGATGTCCTCTTGGTAAGTATGCAAATATAACCAATTTATTCTTGCTTAGAATACACGATAGTAACCTCTATATAGGAGAACTAAATGATAGGCAAACATGGAAGAACCCCCAAGGATCTGAATTTGCAGACACTGTTTCGTTAGCCTTGTTCTATGCCTAAGGAATAATAATTAAAGTGGATCTCTTCTTGTTCTGTGAAACAGAGGTTATGAAAGCTTCCCAACAAGCCATTGAACGGGGCGTGAAGGATTGTCTGTTTATCGATTATAAACGGAGGAGTGGACATTTTGATGTGACAACTGTGGCTTCAATAAAAGAGATAACCGAAAAGGTGTGTCACTTCTAATGCTATAGTTCTTTGTACAACTTGCAATATATGGTCATACTATGTTGGGGGATGGAAATCATGTTAAGGTTGTCCTCCTTTAAGGCATTCAGAGACTTGTTCCCCAGGCTGCTGAGTAAAATAAAATTTACCTCTCTTTGGCATGTAACTGTTTAAAGATTATTCAAGCTCACCATTGTAGAAACTAGGAATGTCCATATTCTTTTACAGTATTTTCAAATAAAATTAGAATGTATCTTCTTAGATTTCACAGATTCCACCCCACAACCCCCCAAACAAGGATTTAGTTTTCTTAACTATTTCATTTAATTTCATTTAATGCAGTCATATAGAACATAAACATCATAATACTCCTGGAGACAGATGTTAATTAAAATTTGTACATTGCTTATAGTTTTTTGTCAAACCACACAGAAGTCTTATTACTTTAATGCTTCTGTTTGCTTATGACTTCTGAAAGAGAAAATACTTAAATTTGGAGAAATGTATTGCATGTATTTTATGATTTTTTTAATGAGTTTTCATTTCATTAACATTTTTAAATGAGTTTTCATTTCATTAGTTCCTCAAATACTTTTATTTCTATCAATCTATGCTTTTGGTACTAAGAATGAAATTTCTTGCAGTTTTTCATCTTCTGTTTTTTATTGTAAATCCTTTGGGTACAAATTGCTCAGTAGCCCCAAGATGCTAAATGTGTAGCAAAATTATATTGGATTCCTATGGTTTAAGTAGGGGAAGAAATGGGGGATTTGCATGTGTGCTTGTGCTCTTTAACTGAATCTGTGTTTTGCATTTGCCTTTGATCTTAGGATTGCCATTGTCTGCTTGATATCGCTCCTCATGCCATCGAACGGCTCCACAGTGTTCATATCTACCCTATTGTAATTTTTATTCGCTACAAAAATGCTAAACAAATCAAGTAAGTCTGTGAGTGTTATAGTTCAGGGGCATTTATTTTAGCTTAAAATAAGCTTGTTACCTCTATTTTTTTCTTTCATCCTAGTAATCTTAAATCTCTTTCAAATGTGGAAATTAATCCTTATAAAAACTGCTGTGAGGTAAATGGTCTTAACTTCATTTTGGTTGCATGACAATTAAGTGAATCCTTCAGAGAAATCTAACTATGTAGACTAAACTGTGCGTACTCCCGGAGGCACTCAGATCTTTCCTGCTGGCCTTTGTACTAAACCATAAAACAGATTATGGGTGAGATCCATTGAGGATTAAGTGGTGATCGTGACAAAGAGCTATTCTTCATCTTCTCAGCAGGGCCAAGTGTGTGGATGCAGTGCCAACTGATTCATAACCTCTGCTTTCCCACCTTCATTCTCCAGTGAAAACAGCAAGGGAAGTCCCTTTTTGCCATGGGGTGTATATACTGTGGTCTTCTTGGGCTGTGCTCCTTCAGTAATTGCAAAGTTCCTGCTCAAATATAGCCAGGAACAGAACACAGGAATTAGAAATCCCAGTCCCTCCCCTAATGTTTGAGTAAGCCTTCACACATTTTGGTAGATTGATTTGGCAAGAAGTGACATAATCTCCCAACGTAAGTAAGTATTAAGAAAGTTTTGTTGAGAGATCTTCTGTTTGTGCTATCTTCATTTTGAAAGTTGAAGACTTCTTATATTCTTGATTTGTGGGTGAATTTGATGACTGTCTATTTAATAAAGAAGATAAGCATCACCACTTTCAAGTAGAAGCAAGGCATAAAGAAATCTGGTGTATTTCATTATCACTGTAGGATCACACACTTCGGTGATAAATGGAACTGTCATGTCTTCAGCCCCTTTGGAAATGGAATGGTGACCATTACAGCTGTTTCATTTTTTTTGGAAAGTGACAGAAAGCAATTGAACTAGACAATCAAGGATTTCTAGCGGTCATCAAAATGCAGTGGCACGTTGTCTGTGCCTGTTATGAGCACCAAAGGTTTTTCCAAACAGCCTTTTTGATGTAATACAGGTTCTATTGGCATTCGCAGCAGTGATAGATTAGTAGTGATTTTTTTAATTTATAAAATAAAATTGTGCTTCTCGCTGCTGTAATAACCTATACTTATATTATTTCAATACATATTTATATGACCTTACTAGTTGACTATAAATTCTGCTTTCTTTTAAAGAAATCCCCTGCTGGGTGCCCGAAGTCTGATTTGGAGGAGAGTGTTACAAGCCTTGATTGGAATGAAGCTTTTTTTTTTTACCATTTATATTTCTCTTTTTTTTAATTTTATTTCCAACAGTTTGTATAATGGTAAAACAGTTATCTCAAAAAATTGTCATATATAAGATGACAAAGAAATATTCTATTTGCCTCAACACTTAGAACCTTAAAAGAGTGGTACTTGAGCCCAGCTTTGTGTAGGGAGTACTGGAGTGTGTATGAGATGATGATCCGATTCACATGAACTGAAAAAATTATATTTTCTTCTTCAAGCCTCTCCCATTCTCTGAGACTTTAAAGAAATACTGTCTTGGCCTGATAGCAAATAAATTTGTTATCAGTAAAGTGATCCTTATGACTATGCTGATACCGCTGAAACACAGTAGATGGCACTCTATGTACAAGACTATGCTTGCAAATTAATTAGCCTTTCACATTCACCCAACTGGAGGTGGTAATTTCAAGTCCATTAGAAAAACTAAAAATACTTTTATACAAGGTCTTTCTTCTTTTTCTTTCTTTTTTTTTGCAGAGAGCAAAAAGACCCAATCTTCCTGAGGGACAAAGTTACACAAAAACATTCCAAAGAACAGTTTGAGACAGCTCAAAAAATAGAACAAGAGTATAGCAAGTACTTTACAGGTTAGTATTTAATCAATATTTCACTAGGAACACAGTGGCAATTGAATCCATTTACACCATAATTCAAAAGATCTGATGTTCTTTCAAAGAGCACTTTTTTTTTTTCTCTGCCTTCCCTTTTGGTGAACTCATATTCTGATGTTTTGTTTTACTGGGAGAGGAAATATCAAGAAATCAGTACTACCCCTTGCTTTTATATGTCTTACCTTAGCATTTTATGAATATTCTGACCTCAAGAGATTCTGGAAAAGTGTTATTACAAGCCAGTAGTATTGGAAGTATGGTCAAGATAATTTGACACAGTGTTGTCAGTTTTATAAACCATATAAGGAATTGAAGCTGGTTTGTAATTGAAAAAATAAACCAGAACCAAACAACAACAAAACCCTGTAGTGTGAATTAATGATTGATTTGTGAGACATACTTTACATCTTTTGAGAAAGAAAAAAAAATTGTCAGAGGCTTCTTGAGCCTGTGTTGTAATTTTCAATAATGAAGTTCAACTTCAGAGGCCTTTTTAACATCATGAAGTATATTATATGAATCTTGGATTGTTGTTAGTACTGCATTTTTAGCAGAGAAAGAAAACTGTGAAGACTGTTTCTGCTTATTTCAGAGTATATTTGCATATGGTTCCACATACATTGAAAAGAATGGAGATAAAATTCTAGCTATCTCGATGTGGATGTCAAGAAAACTTGAAAAGAAAAAACCAAAACAAAATCAAAAAACCAACACTGTACCAGCCAAAACCCAACTTTCATACCCCAAACAATGGGATTCCTACAGAAATGCTTTGAGGCATACCTTGCCAAGTGCAGGGAAGGGAAGGGGAATGTATTTAGTGAAGAGCTATCTTAGCACATCCTGAGAGAAGCTGCATGTTCTCAACAGAATCAGTTACCTGCATGTAATAGCCATGCAAATGTTCATTTAAATAGTACATACTTAAACCTTCACAGAGCTTGAAATGCGCATGGCCAGATTGGATGTTATCTCTTGCTCCTTGTTAAGTCATTTGTTGTATTTTAATTTCACCCTGATAGTTAAAGTAGCACTGAGTCCAAGGGAGTCCTATCTGTATTTTTCCACATACCCTGTGGGAAGGGCCTCCCTCTGGTCGTGCCAAGTGCAGTGGACTCCAGCTGTCATCAACATTTCCAGATGCTGGTAGTCAGAGGATTGGTGTTTAAACTGTATTGACATTCAAGCTTGTTGAAATGACAATGTTGTGCATAAAATAAGCCTGTAGATAGGCATGTTGAACATGGTAGCTTCCTCATGAAGCTATGTGACACACTCTCATAGACCCGAGCTCTGTGACTGCTTCATGAAGTACATTTTTTGACTAATGATCCTTTCAAGTTGGCTTTGTTTCCTGTACCAAGTTGTGAGCATGGTGTGTAATCTGAATCACTTCCTCGCTGCCATTTGTCACTTTCATAGACACTGTCATTTGTTGTGTTCTGTATTCAAACTCACCTGACATCATTAACTGTAGTATATACTGCAGGGTCAAGTAATATTTTTAGTGAGATCAGATGATCTCTTTTCAAAAATGGAAATTACTTAAGACCTTCCATAATTTTTTTACCATTAGTGGTAGCTGAGGCCAGAAGCTTTGCTGATGTATTTCTCAAGTCAGTAAGTTCCTCACTTTTTAAGTTTTAAGCGAATAAATTCTCCTCTCCTGTGTCCGTGTTGGCATTTTACTCTTTATGACTGTTAAGTTTAGCAAGAGTAGAATGCAAGGTGTTCCTTTATCTTTGAAATTGATTTTCAGGTAGTTGCTTGGTGTTGGCCTTTTTGTTCCTTGAATGTAGTTGACAGTAAGAATTGGTGTAGCAACTGCTGTTGTTTTATTTAGCTCATCAATTTGTGAGCTGCTTAATAATTTACTTTTAATATTTTTAAATAGTGTCTAGCTGCCACAGCTATAGTCTCTATGTATACTGTCACATAAATAAAAAATTCTTAACATCAATGCTGAACAGAGAAGTTTTATTAGAGCAGGTTCTGACCATCTTCAGACTTAAACTTTGCCACCTGATGCCTCTGAAAATACTACATGGAAGCCTCTAACAAAACAGTTGTCTTAGTTGATTATAGCCATCATTTCTATTACTTCCTTAGGCTGTTTTAAGAGCTAGAAGAGGAAACTATATTGAATGTTTGACCTCTTTGCTCCGTTTATTATTTTTCTTGTTTTAACAGTCATGCATCTGGCAAATACTGAATCGGGTAGATTAATTCTGATCTGGTGATAAAGATTTTGCAGAAAAGTGAAGGACTGCTCTTTTTAATTCCTCATAACTGTTCCAGTCTCATTTATGGGGGGGGTTTCTTTTTCTCCAGGCATTGTCCATGGAGGAGCCCTTTCAAGCATTTGCACTCAGATTATGACAACTGTCGATCAAGAACAGAACAAAGTCCTGTGGATTCCAGCTGGCCCACTGTAGATTTATTTCGCTGTGAAACTACTTTGCAGATGTAAATAACCAACTAACTTTCTATCCAACAGACTGTCCATTTCTGTCTTTATTATAAAGTTATTCATAAGTGATTTCTGTTTCATGAAGGGGAATGATAACACTGAACACACAAGGACCTGACGAGGCATGTGGGAAGGGGAAGATCACCGAGCTTGTCCCTTACGTTGTACATGTGCACGTGACAGGTGTTCATGAGGGGCTGAGACCTGTGTGTACTTGTCCATGAGTAATGAATTTAACAATGCTGCAAAACCCTGTAGAATGACAAGTTTACAAAAACCTTTTCAAAGTATTTGGTTGTTGCTGTTTACTTGAATGTCTTTTTTTGGGGTTGTTTTGTTTTGGTTTTTTGTTTGTTTTTTTAACTCTGTGTCCTTTCATTTAATGAGGTAACTCTCCAAAACAGAGTGAAATTTCTGAATATGAGCAAATTGCTTATGCGCAGTGTGACTCTAAATTGCAATTTTGACCATTTCTAAGGACATTGTTGACTTGACAACCAAGTAATAACGTGGGATTGAATTGGTACGTCTTGGGAGTAAGCTCAGTTGGAAGTACACTCCTCTACAGGGCAGACCACTGTTTGTATCCTGTCAACGCTTGTCTGTCAAAGATATTGTTTCTTGTTTTATGCATGAATCTAATATTTAAACGTCATAATATATCTGAACAATCCGAGCTTAATGTGTTGAGAAATAATTTTTGGTTGTTGGGCCTGGATTAAGTACTGTTGGGGAAGAGTCATAAGCTAGGCCTAGCATGCTGTGTTCTGTCACTTTTAGATACTGTAAATATGGAAAGCTTATGTCAGTGCAATTTTGCAGGGTAATTCTTAAGCTTTGTACTTCAGTGTGTAGCATTCACATAGATTGTTTTTATTTAAGAGCGGACACAGTTTTAGGGCTTTGATTAAAAGCCTGTAGAAAGATACTAAATTTTGTTTTCACTGTCAAAAAATAAGTGATCGTTTAGTCTTGGTTGCAGTACTTACTTACCTATTGTACCAAACTCCATTGTATCAGTTCCCTTTTTGGTTTTTTGCACTTCTGACTCTGTGTTCCTAACACAGGTTTTGTACCTGTCTCTTCTGTCTCTTGTGCCATGTGTCTTGGGTACTATATTTTGTTTTTAAAATATCATTTGAGTAGAACTGCTTCTCGGACACTGTTCCTAACATTTCATTATGTAGGGTTTCTAGTTTTACACTACAGGTTTTAGTTTTGCTTCTGTTTGCAGCTTTTTTAATTAAAAAAAGGGATTCTTCTTGCACAGTTCTTCAAAGATCTGGTCCTAAATTTAAATTCTGTTTTACAGATGCTAATCTCTACTTCAAAATACCTTATATAGTATTTATATAGTTATATACTATATAGAGTATTCTGAATGATAATATATAGTATTTTATATAGTATTATACCATACTATTAGAATACTGTATATATAAAAATTTAAAAATAGGAAATGGTATGGATGACTTACTAGTCAAAGTACTTCTCATGGTGAGGGACAGCAGTTGTTTTTTGTTTATCTTATTTTTTGTTTGTTTTTTAAAGTTTGAGGTTAGAGTAGACTCCAGTGGTACAACTGAAACAGACAGGTACTGTTCTGACATGGATTTTCTGTATTAAAATGAAAATGTCACTTTGTATCAAAAAAAAAAAAGGTTAAAGAAACTGATTACTAAATAAAGGTCAATTTCTATAACTTGACTTGTGTGTAAAAGGTGCATATAGCTAATGTTTTACTTGACTGTATTTAGTTGATCCCTCATATAAGCTTTTATTTTCTGGCTAAAATTGGCACATAAAAGTTCAAGCACCCATCTTGAGAGGAACAAGTTTTGGTTTTGTGTTTTTGCCCAGCCTTGCATATGTAAATACCAAAGATGCTCAAAAACTGCAGAACACAAGTGAGATGTTGGTTGTGTTAACATACTGTTAACATTCTGGTCCAGTGGTGTTAAGGATTTCAAGAGAAATGCAATTGATTGGATGGAGGCTTTAACTGGAGAACAGGTCTATCACTGTGATTTTCAAGAGAGTCACTGGAAAACAGAGGAAACCTAATAGGCAAAGACATGAATCACTAACTTAGAGGCACATTATAGAAGTCCGTGACTCAGTTTTTATACTTCAGACAGAGCAGCCTCTTCTGTTCACTGTGTTTTCTGAAAGCTTGGGGAAAGTAATAGTTGCATGTTAACTTTTCTGCTTCATTAGTTGCTTTATTCTCAGATGCTAAATAGCATGAACTGGATTGGTGGATGGTCAGTTTTCTTGTAATCTGCCTACCTTGTTATAGACTTCAGTCATAAGACAGTACTTGCAACTTATCTGCTTTTCTTGGAAAAACCCACCATGGTGCTAACTTCTAACAGAGGATGAAGAAAATGAGAATAAGCAGGTTCTGGCAGGTCAGTAACAGCCATACCTTGAATATCTTCTGATCACAAGGAAGTGCAATTGAAGTCTTGATTAAACACTAGAAAGATTCCTTTAGCTTACATGAAGAGTTTCCCAGTACACCATTTTATTTTATAATACTAAATGCTGTAGCTAAATTTGGCCATTGTTCTGAAAAGAATAACTTTGTCCAAATGTTTAAATACAGTTCTGTATTTTAAAAATAGATTAAAAGTAATATGTATTTTAAAAATAGATTAAAAGTAATAGGTAGATAAAAAATGTCTGAAAATTTCACGCTTATTCTTATAAGCTACCATGCAGCATGTATGGCTGCAGGTAAGGAGTTAGCTAGAAATCAGCATCTTTTGACTTAATTTCTCCATAGTTAAAATGACATAAAATGGCTGAAGGTACTGCAGCCCATACATATGACCTGTTGTTAATGCTGTTAATGTTAATGTTCTGTTTGCTTTCAAACCTTTGCATTCTGTTCACGCTGATGTGAATTGCAGGGCAGGTGTTTGTTTGCAAGATCCAGAATTACACTCCAACAGCTGCCAATCTCTCCACCTCAGACAAGGGTCCTTTTTCAGTGTCTGATAAATTAGGAGGCCATATCACAATCCCTTTTAGCAAATGCAAACATTGCTTTAAGCAGTCATGAACAGCTTTCCTAGTTGCATCTTGTATGAATGTATTCATGGTTAAGTACAGTCTTGTAATCTTTTCTAGATTTCTGTTTAAGGCTCCATGTCATTTCTAAGATTCTATGCCTCCATTTCACAATGGACAGTTTCTTTTAAAATACACTGACACTGAGAAAATGCTCACTGGCTTGGAAACTAAAGAGACCGCTGTGAAAAAGACAGATACCCAGCAAGGCAGACTTAGGTGTTGTGCAACAACTAGAAAAGGTCCCAGGCCTGCAGTAGAAACTGAACTATATAAAAAAAGGTGCTTGTCCTCTCCCTGTAAATTTTCTTACAGCTGCTGTGACAGTGCATGTAAGGGTTTCTTATTCATTTAGTTGTTTTTAAAGAGGGGTTTTGGTTTTTTTCAATCTTAATTCTTTGTCATTTTGCTTAGAAAATATCTTGGTATTTGTCACCTTTTGAAAAAAATGTGGTTTTGATGAACAGTTGGTAGCAAACTTTTCAACTATTCAATTTGGCTTCTTTCTCTCTCAGTATTCAAAGAGATGGTTTTCTAGCACAACCCAAATGATATGAATAAGAATTCAAACCCCAGGTGAATTAGGGGATCCTATTACTTAAGTAAAACATACTAGCCTAACTTGGGATTGTTCAACTCTGTTTTAACAAACAATTCCTTACAAGCTTTCATAAGAATGGTTATTACCTTATAAACAATTTTAAATGAATGTTGTAACTTTTATTTAAAGTTGTCTAGATTAATCCTTTTCTTGAAGTAAACTGTGCATAAAAAGCATACTGTGACTAAAAGAATTCAAAACTCGAAGTTATCTTGTAGACCTCCAGTACAGAAGATGTTTTGAATTTTTGTATATTTTATGTTTATTTTATATTTAACTTAAATATTTGTCACTGTTTTTAAAAGTATTCTGATTTCAGTAGATCCCATTCAAATCAGCGTTTGTAATTAATTTTCTTCTACAGAATGGACCTGTTAAAGGTGCAGTGAGTTTCTTTTCCCCTACGTGTAAAATGTGACATTCCAGATGATTTTTACATGCAAATTTTTAAAATATGAGTCTTTTTTCTGTAAATGTAGAAGGGAAAATGGTAGAGATCTAATTGTTTTAAGAAGCAAATCACCAAAATCTTTGTACGATGTAACCTAGTCACTTCATATTGTAGTGAATTATCTGTCATTGCTGTGTTTTATTAACACTACATTATATGCTAAATGCGCATGTTCACTGGGTTATTTTCTGTGTCTTGTCATATTGAAGGAAATAACACCAGTGGCTAAGGAAGCTGTCAGAGACATGCTATTTTGGTTTATGACCCTATCTTGACTTATGACCCTTTCCTTCACTTGTTCACAGTATAATGTCCAAGAGCTAGAATACTACTTCTCCTACTTAAGAAAAACAAACAACCAAAATAGTGTGCCCACCCCACCCCAACCCACAAAACAAAGCAACCCGCTCCCCGGGGCCTCAAACCCCACTTCTTAAATGTCCAGTTTGGCCTTTCATACAATGTTGTGTCCTTCCCATCTTCTAAAGGTCTATTAAAAGTTCAGAAAACAAAGACAGCAATTTACTCTTAATCCATGTACATACTGCATATTTAACAATACACTGATGTCTCCTAAATTGGAAACAAGTCTGTCAAGACATTAAATATTTTCAACAGCTTAAAAAAAAAATCCGTTTCTCGATAAAATTTCATTATATTTGCAATGGCTTTTTTCTTTTAAAGTTTTTTCAGTGCAAATGTGAATGACATTTCTTGTGTAATCTTCTCTATGCCCTTACTCCAAAGACAGGGGATGATCTGCTTTCTGAAGATGGTGACTTTGATATTCAGAGAAAGTGATCCTTTTCCCACAACTTTTGCATCTGGTTTTGCTGCAGATTAATCTTATCTCATTAGCAATAATGCCCATCATTAAAATAATCATAATTCCTTCATTTGCCAAATCTGCCTTAGTTTAGCATTCAGATGCTCAAATCATCTAGTTCTTTAACATAATAAAGACAATATTTGTAGCCCACCTGTGACAAACTTAAGGTTTTAGTTTTCGAGCTTGTCTGATGTTTGGCTAGTATAAGCAATAAAAGGCTGAAAATGCATTGCGTCATCGAAGTATGTGCCAGGGGTCTAAACACAACTGTGAGTCTTACAGTTCTGTGATGAAAATAACTGTTATAGCATTTTGAGAGGATAACTCCAGTGGAGTCAACCAAGAGATCCTGAGGTAAGAGATAGAAACTTATTCTCAGCTGTGAAGATATGATTTGAGAGTGGTAGCAATTGGTTGCATCATTATAGTAACAAGTAGTTTTGTGATGCAAAGATGAGTAAGTGCAATTAGTGAAGAAACCCAACACATGTAGCTGAATTCTAGATCAGTGATAGAAGCTGCATGTACTCAGCAACCCTTTAGGTCGGTCCCATGGTGGCAAGTGTGTGTCACTTATATCTGGGATTGGCTGAAATGTGTGGCTTTGCAGAGCTTCTGGCTGCAAATGTGTTTCTAACATTCAAATGAATACTCATACTCTTATACCCTGACTCGTACTGCAGTAAAAAATGTGTGGTTAATAGCTGCAATTATAGTGTCATCTGTTGAGACCTGCTCTGACTGATTTGCAGTTCAATTATTTATAAATAATTTTTCAGGGTGTTACCACATATTTTGTGCCAGTGAATATTTTACAGCTGCAAAGTAATTCAGATGAAGTTGTGAAAATCAATTGCATATCCTCTGCCTCCTCTTGGCCTTACATGGCAGAGTTTCCCTCAGAGCTGGGAACATTTGAACTCCAAGACAGTTGAATTCCTCGCTGATGCTGACACTGCTCTGTTGTCCTGTGCAGGACATGATCAGAGCTGTCTCCTGACAGCGTGGAGTAATGAAATGGTGAGGCTGCACTGGCTTCAGTCCACAACTGTGCTCCTTCATGGGATACTTCATAATGCTTCAGTCTTTGCATGATTTAACCCTAGCAAGATGCTTCCAGTCCTGGCTCTGCACTAGCAGTTCTGTGCCTTCTGGAGCTCAAATGGGGTTTCTGATCAGCAATTGCTGATGCATTTTTCCTTTCAGTTGTCTCTTTTCTGCTATGTAATCATACATACATGTGTAGTTTTGGTAAGTGCTTCATGAAATTTTTCTCAGAGTAGGAGTGAGCTTCTAGTTATGTGAGAACTGTATTATGGATACATCACAAGCCTTACCCTTCTTTTACTGTTCTATTCAGCTTTAGTTTCCCTTTGCTTTTTAGTCTTGCTACCATTAGTAGATAAATCTTTCAAGGTGTCTCCCATCAAGTGCAGCCTTCCTGTTTGCCCCATTTCCTTGCTTCATGCTTCACTTGTGTCATTGCTCCTCAACTCGTTGCACATCTAAAATCTCAGAGATATTTTTTCCATTGCTGATGCAACCTAATCTCTCTCATCCTCACCCTGTTACCTAATACTAAAGTATTTTGGCACATTATGTAAAGTCTGTTTCATAAAGCATACTGTGCAGTTGTGTATTAATTACTGATTTGATTCTAAACACTTGTTATACTCACTGTTGATGATCTAGTGAACAGCAGCGGCTGACCCACTCCAGCATTCAGCAGCCTGCAATTTCAGATAATGTTTTAACAAGGATTCCATGTCCACAGTTACTGAAAGTGATGCCTTACTACATTTCCATCAGTGTCAGCAGTACGTTTGTAAAAGAACCTACTTGGTAAGCAACAGAACACAACTTGAGAAAGTACACACACCTGCCTTAGGATCCTATGACCTTTGCTGGCTTTACAGAGGCTGCAGTCTTTGAATCAATTTGGATTTCACTCTGCACTGTTCTGATTCTGTGATAACACAACACTGGTAAGGTATGCAGAGGTATAGCTGAACTGACTTCCTACTTGATTACTGAGATCCACAAATGGTGCTTGACCTTCACTAGAAATAAACTATCATTTTTCTAATTTTAACCTTTTTTGCTATAATTTATTATGTTGCTGAAATTATAAGAGGTCAGTTTATAAAGAGTTCTGAAATGCTGGAACTCACTAGAAGTAGCCATATTTCTCTTGTTTATTTCTCACCCTACTCTTGCACTAAAGCCCAATTTTTATTTTACACCCTCTATGCTGTCAGTCATTTGAAGATGTAGGCAGTCTGTAATACACAATATGATGGAAAGAACAAGAACAGCAGCAAATCAGTGTTGGATATTGGAAATCATGGGCCCTTAAAATCCTTTTCAGTTCTCTTACCTGCAGCAAGAACTACTCAGAATCCTTTTGTGAAACAATTAAGCTAGAGTTTAAAATTAATATTTTTTTCTTGCTCTCAGTGCTCTGATAATGAGACTTTCAATATCTTAACTCCCTTATTTTTAGAAATCATCTGATGTCCAGACCAAATGCATCTGTGTGGCACCTTAATACTTGTTCTTATGAAAATACTATTTTAACTTCTCTGTCTTAGTATATGTACTTCATGATGCAGAGCACTTTCAGCTTTTGTTTTACTAGCCTAAACAAACTTACCTCTTAGACTCAAATGATAGGTTCTTCATTCCTGCTACCTCTTCTCTGTACCTTTTCTAGATTGAATGAAGCTACTTTGGTTAGCCAGAGTTTTACCTATCACATGAGCAAATGGAAATGTTGCTTTCAAGGCATTAAGAATAATAGCCTTGGTAAAGGAACAGAGCTTCTTTCTCGTAGCACAGAACAATGAAATTTACTGGACAAGGAAGAGTCTATTTACAGAAAGCTCCTAGCTCTGACACAATCTTATCTTGCTCTTTAAAACAGAGATGGCTTGTTATTTTTCCATTGAATTCTTAAAGAAGGTCTGTAATCCAGAGACAAATTTCAAGTATCCTAGATGTAGATGTGATGTATTTCAGTGATTTTTTTTTTTTTTTTTTTTATGGCTTTTTGTTGCCCCTTGCTACTTACTGGATGTGGTTTTTTTTAAATAAGGGTTTGTTCCATCATAAACCATTGAGTTGTTCTGCTTGATGGTGTGATTTCATGGGTCTATAGTCACTCCAAACAAAAGTGGCCTATTCCTCAGTGCAGTAGGGGGTGAGGGAAAGTTAGCAATTTGGGATTCCCATTTGAGTATATATTCCTGTGCTTTCTGAGTGTGGTGGTTTGTTTTCTCTTTTGTTTGCTCTGTTTTTTTAAAAAATCTAATTCTGCAGATACCATGCACACCAAGAACACTCCTGAAAATCAGTGCTACTACTGATAAGTAAATAACCAATATATAGTTTGTTAGTCAGTGTGAAACAGAAGAATGACAAAATTGTTTAGAATGAAGCTGATGGGTCACATAAAAAAAAACCTAACCCTGATGTTCAGGTTTTCAATTATTTAGCCTTGTGTTTGATTTTTTTTTTTAATATACCTACCTTAAAAAGGTGTTTTGAGCCTGAAAGTTATATGTGGAAATGTAAGTGAATTGGAATGGAATTTTTCATTTGATAATCATTGAGATGAGGCATTAAGTCTCAGCAAAAGGAAGGCTGTTGTTCTATTTCATCATTTCTTGGTATTCACTATTTTCGGGAAAACATTGGGTAATTTCTGAAAAAGAAAGGACCTTTTACTCAAAACAGGAGTTATACTGTATAATTACTCATCATTAAAATTCGGTTTAGGGATTTTTACTGCATGTAGTACAGAATGTAACAGGAAAAAAATATTTCTGGTATGTGAAAGAGTCTAAATCTTTCTTTTCCTAGTATTTTATAATAATATGGCCAGTACAAAAACTACAACAGATGGCAAAAAGATGCTAAAAATTATTTTTTCAGCAGAAACAATAATACATGGAAGATGGCTTGCATTTATCAAAGTGTTCTTTTAAAATGCAAGAAACTCTCCCTTGATGCAAACTGACACATCAAACATTATCTCTGACACTCATTTTTATAGCTACAACATCTCGTTTACAGTCGTTTTATGCTGCATATAGCACTGATTGTTTTTTCTTCCAAGATTAAGAGCAGAGTTTTAAAGTGTCATCCTCAAGGTCACAAGCTTGGCAGAAAATTCTTCTCTTGTTTTTTGTAAATCATAAAAACCTTCAATAACCAAAGAATCAAACCAGACAATCATGTTTAGGTTAAAGTAAAAGAATGTTTTCTATGACAATGTCTTTCATAAGACAGAAAGTATTAGCAAAATCAATGGTGAAAACTTGCAGACTTAGTGATGACTGTAAATCAATGGCTGCCACACATGGCATGAAAAAACAAAGTGACTGCATCTTAAAATAGTGTATGTTGCAGTCTATAATGCACAATTAATGGGAGTTCAGATAATGGTCATTCTGAAGGGATTGAAAAGTATTGCATACTTCTTATCTGTAAATCCAACATTTCTAGTGTGTTAAATCCAAACACCTATTATGGGCTATTTTGTAGCAATCACTTTAAATTGATGAAGGCATACTAAGCCTTGTATGGCCACAGACCTTTAGTTGAGACCAGACAATAATAATCTAGTCTCTAAAGTATGCAAAAAGCATGAGAGCACATCAGGCTGACTGGCTCAGTGTCAAGTCCTACTTATAAAAGGTATGACTTAAAATGGAAAGCCTTTGTGACAGTTTATGCTGAGTAACTCAATGTGTATAGCCTGTGCAAAGTTATTTTCCACCTATTCGTGAATACATAAGCAGGGAAATTGGCTTTAAACGCAGAGGGCTGCAGACAGTACTTTTGTTTAGTCAAATAAATATTTTCCAATGGACATTTAGCTAGTTCTAATTTATGGACTGCAGATGGTTTTTCTTCATTAGTAATTGTTTTTCCAGAAGATAACTCTGTATGAAAATTTGTGAGGATTCATGGGCTCTTTTATCGTAGGTAAAGCTCCTTCTTCGAAACCATGTGATTTTCTTAAATGAAAAATCAAGGCGACTTCCTCAAACCTCTAAAATCTACTGTTATATTTTGTTTTTTCTTAGAGTCAAAGGCTGTTAAATTGCACTCTTTCTCTGGAAGGAAAATCCTTAGGTGTTTATAGAATGCAGGCATAATAGAAGTTCACTAAAACTGCCTCTGCTTTTAACTTGAGTAAGATGCAATGGCATCAGATCAAAATGTCAGATATAAGTCCTGAAAACTCTTTAGCATCCCCCTGTGTTCATAATTAAGTGTTTAGAATTTGCTGATAATTAGAAAGTGTTTTGTGACTCGTGAGCAAAGTTTGATGGTTTTTTTTGTGTCTCTGTCCTTGTCTCACTAAAATAGACACTTTACCCCTTGCTGTAGGAAGAAGAACAGAAACTGAGTCATCTCATGTTATAAATGCTTCTGCCAGAAGCATAAAGTTAAGTTTTATTTATTGAGAATTTTGAGTAATCAGAGTATCAGGAAGTTTTACCCTAAATATCTGATACGCTGATTTGACAAGGCTTTCATAGCAGGAGGTCACTGATGGATAAGACTTCACAGGTACAATGCCTTTCTCACTATGGAAACATACATACAGCTTAAGTAGCGTTTTCTTTTTATGACATACTCAGACCTCTCTACAGTCTTTTATGGTATATTCATACATATTTGTGGAGGAAGCCCTCTAAGACATAAGTATTTGAAATAATATAATCTAATAATTATCTATAATATCTCATAATTATCTAATAATAGTAGAATCTAATAATATCGATATAATGTAGTTATTCTGACTTAAAATTTGTAAGGTCCAGAATTCAGTGGTAACAGCATTTTTTCCCACTGACAGATGCAGATTTTTAGGTACCATCTTCCAAAGTTAGATGTACAGAACTTTCTCGTACTTGAGAAAAAAAACAGATTGCATCTTTCTTTTGTTTAGGCACCAATGTAAGTAATACAGTCATTAACGTGTCAACAAACTCCTCTGCCATGTGTTGCTGTCTTGTATGCAGCATATGCAAATTGTCCCCGTGCCTCATGAGAACTTGCTACTTGTCTTTCCTTTTGCGATCCGTGCATTGGGCTGTGACCTTTCACTTCTAAATTTCTTTATTCAAGTTACAGACACCTCTGTGTAAAGGTTTTGAAGTGATCTGTGCCCTGTTGCCAGTGCTAACCTCTATCATCAAAGGGCATAAGAAAAAAAATCCCTCTTTGGCGTGAGTATGAGCATGGCTGGGGTCCAACTCTGCCTGTTGCATGCTCACTCTGCACGTTTTGGGTTGCTGTTTTTTAAGGGACTGAGACTCCGGCTGTGTTTCTTGCTTCTCTCCTCACGCTGCTGGAGGCCCCAGAGCCCTTATTTGCTAACCTTTATTTTTTCATTTGCTTTGACAGTGTGGATATCCTGTAAAACTCTTTTAATTACCTGGATTTTACAAGTGGCTTACGTGTTTGTACTTGTACAAAACCTAGCAATATAAAGAGGGAATGGTGCATGAAGGTCAGTGAATGGTTAGCTTTTACTTCAAACAGGAAAATAATAAAACCCTTCAAAAATGAAGTGGTCTGTGAGAGGCAGAGCACCACGTTACCAGATGTGATTGCAGGGGCAATTTTTTTTTTTTAGTGCCTTCAATTCTTGGAAGAGCCTGTGTTTTATCCCAGAAGAAGACAGGGATATTTTTATGGGCTTAACATCTTTTTACACATGTCTTACAGATAGGAAACTGTATCCTGTTTTACAGATAGGAAGTTGAGAGGCAAATAAAGAGACCAACTTTTAAGAAATTCTATGGGATTTTAAAAAAGTGACTCTGAATGATGCCATAGAGAGGCATGTTACTCTATGTAGCTTAACAGGAGAACTGTGCTACATGATGCTGTGTGAAGTGTCAAACTACCTTAGTGCTGCTGATTTCGGTGCACTCACTGAGGCAAATAATTACTTCAGGAAATAGCATTTCAGTATCTCACAATCAGCATTTCTGAGTTTACTCCTCACATCATTTCTCCTGTTTCTTCTGGTCTTCCAGAATGGAGTTTGAACTCTTGCTCTAGTGCCACTGATGGCAACAGAGTTTCTTCTGCAGCTCAGAGGCAAAATTTGTTGCTGCGTTTAGTCATTGTTTAGCATCTGGACAATTCTCACCTTTGAGGAATGCTGAAGTAGGGGTACAAATGTGATTAAATTTTTTTTTTTTTTTTAAATGCAGAGAGACTGATGAAAGATAAATTCTGTGTTCTTGGGTTTGTGGGTATTTTTTTCATTTCTTTGTTTTTGATGTAAAGCTGAGTTTATACTATAGAGCTGGGCAGTCCATATGATGGATATTGCTATGGCCTCTAGCCAGAGTTGGAGGAGTCATCAATCAGTTTTAAACCTGGTGAAGGACAGATACAAATCCCCCTCTCCAACAAGATGTAAGCGTTTTTCTTTTAGACTGTTTGCTTTTTCCTTTTGTGACACTTGTAAAACAAAGGGAGCAATTTGAAGGAGAAAGGTCTGGACCACCTGAGTGCTTAGTTTGTTAATGGCGTTTGTTCTGATCTACCACGATTTGGTACTGGAAGATTAGTCTTTGTTATGCAGCCTCTCGGTAGTTCTAGTTTTACATACAGGAGAGCCGAAATGCAGTGAAATTACACTCTCGATTTTGAACAAGTACTAAGTAGCAATATCTCACACACACCCCTACCCCGCCCCCTTTATTCAATGACAGAAGTGATTCCATTACTAGGAGCTGCATGATGCTATGGAGGTCACTATAGGGTCAACTCTCCAGTGCTCCCCCACTGTGCTTGAAAATGGGGGGTGCACCCCATTGAACTTCTGTGGTCAATCCTTTGTTTCTAAGAAAGGAGAAGTGCCAGTTGCCCCGCTGCTGGTGTGCAGCAGCCTTCAACACAGATTCTGACCTGTGGCACTTGTGTCAATACAAAGGATATTAGAGTGCCTGTATTTACTGACATTCCCTACAAAGTCTTTGCCCCCCTAGTACAAGGTTACAGCTAGAGAGAAACATGGTGACTCCAAGGTCAAGAGATGAGAGCATGTAATCTGGAGTTTCCATCAAAACTGATTATGCTTCAGCTATTAAAAGTTACAAGGTTGCATTTCTTATGTGGATGCTTGCTTCTAATTAAAGAAAATGTGTCTAAGAACTCAAGAATAAATACATTCAATTTTTTTATCTTTAACTTAATTTCTTAATATGTTTTTCATGGGAATGCTAGTTTATTCATTTTCTGTGTAAATGTGGTTTCTGCATTTCTGGGATGAATTTAAGACTGTATTTGTACTTAGTTAATACCTTTAGAGGCAAGCCTTGCCTGCAGCACAAAATAAAATGAGCCTTATAGTCTTGTCTTATTCTTTTCTTCATCTTCGGTACATCTATTCCTTTTCTCATTTGCTGCCAGTCTGTATAGAGGTGCTTCAGACAGTTAATCTAGTCAGGTGAAATTAAGGTTGATTACTCAAACCAAAATCGACAGGATGGATACACTCATTCAAGAACAGAGGCCGTTTGAAGTGAGTTACGTGCAGAAACAAAAGTTCCTTGAATTCTGATGAGAGCATTCATATTGCAATGCAAGATGTACAACAACTTAAATTAAAAATAAATACAAATCTTCTTCCCATGTGACTCTTTGCAAACTCAAAAGACTTAGTTCTCTTAACTCCAGCATCTTGATAAAAGAATGAATCTAGGTGCTTTACTCTTAGTTCAGTACTAATCTCTCTTGTAGCAGAAAGATGTTCACAACTTCCCTTATAGAAAATACTTCTGTTTTCACCGGTAACCTTGCTGCTTTATTTGTGTTTCAGTGATATCATTTGTACTCCATGCCTGTCTTCCTTATTGCTCTCCTATTTATGTTTTCATTATTTGCTATGGTTTGCGTATATTGGTAGATGGAGTATTATTTCTTGACGCAAGTCTTTTATGATGTTTATTGATGAGAGGTTTGTGAGAACAGTCTCATTGTATCCTGTTCAGTTACCGTTTGTGTTTTGCATTAATCTGCTGTTTTTCAGAAGCCTTTCTGTAAGCTGCATAAAATGAGACTCCCAGCTGAGAACAGTTCAGAACATCTCCTTTTGGCATAGTGCTGCCTTTCTGTTTTAACTGAGATTCAGTGAATGTACTGAGACTTACGTGAATAAGTACACCTGAAGCTACACTAGTTTAGGATGAAGATTGCAAGAGCTGTCAGGTGTATGCCTCCAAAAAAAAATGCTCACCTATAGCTGTATATATATAGCATATTTATATAATGGGAGATTCTCCTATCAACCATGTGGTTTTGAAATAGTTACTTCCATCCTTTTTGAAGCTCTTGAGGTGTATTATGACTAGGAGGAGGAAGGATAGTAGCTTACAGACTGTTGTTCCTGCTGTGTATTACTGATACATTTCTATTCAAAGCCAAGGTTGCATTCAATGTATTGTGGTGTTGGAAGATGCAGAAATAAGGAAGCAAATGACGATAAGCTATTAGGTGGGGACTCAGAAAATTGTCTCCCATTTCTGGGAAATGGTGACTTTCTTTTATAATCCTAGGCAAGTCAGTCTGGTTTGACATTAGATATACCGTGAAAATCTCAGCAGACTTGAAGGGAAAAGATGAAAATATTATGGTTATAATAATCTTGAACTGGTATACAGTTACTCCAACTTGAGAAACTTCGCCCCAGTTCTATATATCTTCTTAATCTTCTTTAAAGCATTTTCTTCCTGGGCCATCTAGACTGTGTAGACTCACCCCAAAGGGGTGACATTCTGTCTCACTTGGGTGAAGAATAATACCACTTACATTTCCTTGCCAGTCTTCTTGATTTCAGTCTGTAGCTTTTGATCTATAATTTTGTATAACACCTTGAAGAAAAAGACTGTGATCTCATTTGTGGCCCCTGTGCAGCCCAAATAGGTAAATTATAGAACTGCTGTACATGGAAGAAAATATTAATGTAACAACTTTTAGATAGCATGTCTATCTGGTGAAAGGGGATGGTCTGGAGCTGCTGAAACAGCAATTGAGACATAAAATAGTGTGTTATTTTGTTGGTCACAGAATGTTATGTGCTTTGCAGCACCTACCTGAGTCTCAGTAGCAATGTGACATGAGGGAAGCAGCAGTTCCCCCTGCTCTTCTCCCTGCTCTGCCTTGCTGGTTTGAGTTCTCTGGAAGCCTAAAAGAATGGTCAAATGCATTTTCATCCCTTGTGAAAATGCCTTGCTATCAGTCTGCACCCACCATCTGTCATGAAATTTCAGCGAATAAAAATACTGCATTTAGCAAACAGACGTTAAAAGCATGGAAAAATAAAGGGTGCAAGTGCCACAATGCAATTTCTGATTTATAGGGAATAAAATTTTGCATTTTGCAGATACACATGACAATTTTAAATGGCTAAGCTGCAGAAAACGGGCTAATGAAATATATAAAAATTTATTTAGTGCAAACTTTCAAGCACTTAAGGCAATTAGCTGTATGTCTGTCTATCCAAAGTTTTGCCTCTAAATATAAATTTATTGGTTGCAGAGCAAATATGTGCCCCTTCAGGCTTTCCCAATAAAGAAAATATCATTTTGTGACATAGGAGAAAGTGGGAGTTGGTTTTTGAAGAGTACCTAAAGCAATGAAAGTTGAGGTCAGGTCTGCAAGTGGTAAGCTTTCCTGCCAACCACTGTCAACTGACAGTATTGACAGTGGTAGCATCACTGGAATACACATCTTTTGACTGTTTCTACGAGCATCATGAACTTGTCATAAAGATGTTTTATATCTGCATAAGATGTAGGTATGCATTGGAAAGAGCCCAGGGCTTTCACCTGTTGACATTGTTGTTATACTGGCAGTTTGCCTGTGGAAATCTGGCTATCAAAGGTCTGTGGTGGTCAGGGCAGAAATCAAAATGGTAGAAAAGTGAGCATTGCTGCTTGAGTGAGGAAAATCCTACAGTAAATGAAGGGCATCCATGTTACAAGGGCTTTGCAAAACAAATTAATACAATAACTCTGCATGCCTTGGGCACCTTGCATGTAATTTTGGACAGTAAATGTTTATTTCAGGGAATGCTTCCTCACCAGGAAACCCAGGACACTGCAGGAAGGAGCACTAGAAGTGCGGTACACAGGTCACTCCTGAGCTCAGGCTCCAGGATGGCCATAGGTGCAGATGTCTCTGTCTTTGGAGGGCTCCGATTGCTTATTTACCTGTATTACTAACAGCTGTTCTCTTCTGCAAGTAAGATATCCTGGCTTGATATTCTGGCCAAATTCTAACTATAATCCTTTACAGCTTACTTGACTTAAAATAGCCCATATATCATAATACGTAATTTTTCTGCTAACTGATGGTGGTGTTTTTAAACAACTTCCATTTTTCACCCCAAATATGGCGCTCTCAGCTTTGAATGTTTCTCTATTTCTAGATTGTTAAAGTACTTAGAAGGCGTTATGCATTGCATGCAGAAGACAAGCTATTATAAATATTTAGCTAGTTAAAGCATTTGTGATTTTTTTAACTTCAAAGTTAGAAGTAAATGGGATCCTTGTAAAGACTCTTGCATTTTTTATGGAAAGTTATCTAAGTAAATCTTTCACAATAGTTTGGGACTTTTAATGGTGTGCCAAAATACATCCTACCTCAGTACCACTGGGATTCAGAAACTAGACAAAGTGTCAGAGAGACTAAAACAAAGACTCATGCCTGGAATATTCTTTAAAGACTCTGACAGCATCAGTGCTCTCTGCCATTCAAAATGCTGTTATTTGTCTGTTCCTTTCTGCAGACCCTTCTCAGCTATTACCCTGCAACCTTACAGGGAAGGGGAGATGCAGCTTCGACACCCACCCCACCTCACCCCCGTTGGATCCTTACAGGACCCAGGTCTCCCATTTTCAGGAAGAGAATCCTTAATTGGCATGGCACAGGAAACATGACTTCCTCTTCTACCTTAGCAGCCTTGTTTTAATGGAAAAACAGCAAGACCTGCTCAGTCCTTTCAAACGACAGTTAAAGAGTTCAGCCTGGGGTGGGGAGGGGCTGAGGACAATACTTCAGGCTTGTGCTGAAGATGAGTAAACAGGGCCCTGCAGAACACAAGGACTTAACTCCAACAAAGAGTTTAGTTCACCCACAAAATTTAGCATTTTTTCTTTTTTACTGACTAGCTTTAAACAGTTCCCTTTTTCATGTTTGAACACTCCTTTTGAAGCATCTGCCTTTCCTAAAGCACTGTGTCCTATCCAGGTTTTGTTTTCCACTCTGGGCAGTTGTCACCCAGAGGCCCACAGCTTCTGTGCCTGATTATACCTAGCCATCAGACTTACGAAGTGTCAGGAGGGTGTTCCTGGCTCCTCTTATTAGCCCATTCAAGTATTTGTATATAATGAACGTAAGACACTATAGTCCATGTTTAAGAGTTTTGACCAAACTTTGAAATACGGAGCATGACAAATCTGGTTTTTTAGCTGCTTCCATTTTGATGATTTTGACCCAAGATTTTGGTCTGGCTGTGCTTACCATTTGCAATCTGTTTATATGGTTATTTTTGAAAAAAACCAAAAAAAACACCAAAAACCAAAAAAAACCACAAGTGATGCTGGTTGGGGAGGATCAATTAGTAAACAGTTTTTCTTTTCCCTCAGGAAAGAAGAGATATTCCAATGGAGTCTGTGGTTGTGTTTTCCTTTCTGTCAAAAGCTGTGGGTGATCCCTAAAAGGCTGTATAGCCTCTCCAGGCCTTGCTTTTAGGCTATAAAATAGGAGCATTGGTACATCCTTTCCTCATAGAAACATTTTCTGGATAAGATTGCAAGGTGCTTAAATAAAAGAGTACTGGAGTCTGCACAATAACTGGATAAAGGTTCCTTAATTGCTCGATTAATATCCTATTAACACAGCTGGACAAATAACTGAAAGTACATTTTGTCTCTTAAGAAAATGGAGAGTTTTATCTATGAGCAGTATTCTCGTTTTAACAATATTTTAGCAAAGAGGCTTGAAGAAATCTGTGGCACAGAGAATGTTTGTGAAACAGCTAATCTTAGACAAATAGAAGTAGAGTATTTAAAGAAGGCAAATGTTGAACTCTAAGACACAACTATTTGCAAAAGGAGCCTGGTTTCACTCAAAATAATGCAAACAGCTCACATGAGCTATTTATCAAGTGCTCTGCAAGTCTAAGGTTTCAAAAAAATTTAAATTGGTCAGTCCTCAGGCCAAAAACTTACTGCAGAAATTACTTAGAGAATATTAGTAAATGTGAGAATCAAAAAATGTTCAATGGCAATTCATAAACAAAATAACTTTTTCTAGCGCGTTTATCTACTAGATCGTTAGTTCTATGTCTAAATGTTACTTTTTCCTTGTAGTCGGGCACAAAGAGAGGGGGAATGGAACTCTGAAAGGGAAACTGTTTAAGATTACCTTTATCTTATGAATATGGAAAAGTTCCACTATAAAATCTTCCCCACTTCTCAGACCAGGTTTACATTGTAACCAACATACCCAGGATGACATGGGCACTGCTCAGTCTCAAAGCCATGCTTATCTGTTTCCCCATTTGTGTAAAGGCACCACAAACCATTACACATTTTCATCATGTGTTTTTATTTTAATTGGACTGGATTTAAGCTATGTCTAGATGTGCTTTCAAGGAGCTGTGGTTTTCATATTTTTTCATTGAGACTGACCAGAACTGACAATTCATGGCTTGTAGAGCTGATGACTTAGCACTTTCTGAGTTAGATCTGGAGCCAAGCACTTGCAGTAATTATTTTGCACTTGATTTCTAATGGACCTTTGAAAGCTGAGCTTGGGGATGGGTGAGGCAGAGGCAGTGTAGCAGAGGCACTGACAAAACAGCAAAGAGGGTCGCTAGCAGTTCCTGCAAACTCTGAATCTCACTGTTGCCCTTCTTTTCCAAAAGCAGCTTCCAGTCTGTGAGGAAAGTGGCCGATGTTCCTCAGTAGAAAACAGAGCAAAACTATAGCAGGTATATATAATTTGCTGGAAAGATGTGCTAAAATCATTGCAACTTAATAAGTTTTGCTGCTCCTTCCAACAACTAAAGATCCACAATCATGTTACTCAACAGTCTGAGGATCTCTAAATCAGCTTTTCACTTTTAATTGTCACTTCTGGATTATTCTATTAAGCTCAAAAGGCAAACTGAGATGAAATTTATTTCAGAAAGGAACAAAGGTGAAATGCACAAGGGAGTCATGATACTGCTCAAACTGAGGGGGTATATGGAAACTGCATGCTAAGAGTGATGTTTATCTCTGCCTAGATTTTCTCTGGATCTCTGTATGTCCCTTTTCTGGTTGGGAGAAGATGAAAACAAGAAAGAGGCAGTTTCTAGCCATACTTGCATGTGGAATATAGTTGCCTGCCTTTCTGCCTCTGCTGTTTGCATTATATTCCACAGTAATTCTGCCCGTTTAATTTGTCCCATAGTTCTCTTTAGTCATTTCATGGGAAAATTATTTCTTTTATGATCTGACAGCTTTTAAAGTAACAGTTAAAAGAAAACTTTTCTCTAATTAGCATGTGAGCCACTGCCCTCCCTCCTCTTTCTTCAAGTCACTTAAAAATTGACTCCCATACCGAGTTAATGCCCCACTGACCTCTGTGAAGCTACACCTGGAGTATACTATCATTTAGTATGAGCAACAGTTTCAAAGCACTGTGTATGTACTATTCAGCATGTCATTGTGACTGATGGAGTTTTTCAAGTGTTCTTAAAAGCTCCAGTCCTTCAGAGCTGTTCAAACTTCACTGATGTTACCTACCATAGAGCCATGGTAGGAACCAGGTATTGACATGAGATCATAACTTGCAACAGCACCTACAAAAAACTCAGAGATGCACATCATAAATTATATTGAGAAGGCTTAGAGGAGCGGCTTCACATATACTCTAAAACAGTATTTGTATATGCATTATACATATGCAGCAAGACTGAAATACTCTTTGGCAGAGCCTTGGTGTAAGCATCTATCTGCTGGGTCTTGAGCAGCATGAAGAGCTTTGAGAAGCTGGTAGTGCCTCTTACTTTTGAAATTGATCTTTTAAAATATATGGGGCAATTTCATGCATTTTAGGGTAATGCAGGGTCTGCAAATCAAACTGTGATTGAAAAAATCTTGAACTGCCTCTTTTCATGGAAGTCTGTTTTAAAGGAGTCCAACTCTAAAAATACCAAAAGAAAAAATAAGGAAAAAGCCACATAGTGTTGTAATTTCAAATCCACCTCATCTCAGGTGTATATTACCTTTGTGATGCACAGCCAGAATAAAAAAATGAAAGTTGCCGTCATAAAACCCAGCTCTTTTTGCCATACCTAGCAGAGTACTCTTCACCTCCCTCTCATGAATGCACCACTTCACTTCCCCTGCTTCCAGTGTCTGAACACTGTCTATAAAGTCTGACTTCTAGTGAAATGTGTAGATTGAGTGACTTGCTTGGAAGTGTGTCAGGATAGAATTTTTTCTGAAAAAATACAGTTTATTCATAGTCTCTCAGTTGGATTTAATGGCTGCTTTTCATCACTGGGTTGTTTTTTTCCACTGAAGTAAGCATTTTAGGGTTTTGTTTTGTTTTTAAGTCCATCTCTCCCATCTGGAGTGTTTGCTTTTGTTTTTCCAACATTCTGGAAGACACACAGTCTCATTGATCTGCTACAGTTGACCCTTATTTCCATTCCTATATGCCGAACATTGACTTTACATTGACTTTTTTTGAGGGTTAATCTTTTTCTCTTTTCCTAAAGGGTCTTGGTAGATATTGCAGCAACCAAAGACTGGGTAGAGTGTGACTGCATCCTTTAACCCTATTCATTCCAGAAGTACCATGTTTTGTTTCTTGTGGCAGATATTTCCCTGTACAAGGATAGACTTCTGGAGAGGAAGACATCATATTTGACCACTTAGTGTAAGGGACTACAAGCTAAGGGCTGGATATATTCTGACCAAGTTTTCCTTTCCTTGAAACTACCACCTTCACATCCTCCACAGTGAAGCACCCTTACATCAGCCATCTTTGACTGTTGATCAGTCTTATTTATGCCTGCCCCAATATACATAGACTAAAAGGCATCCAAGGGCAAAAAAAATGCAGTGATTTCCCAAGTCATGATGATGGTATACTCCATCTCAGGTCTCTTTCTTACTAATTCTTGAATAGTTTATTTCCAAAACCATCTCTATTGCTGAGAGACACAGGACAGGAAGAACAAACCTCTTTTTGGTTCAAGGCCCACTGTATAATTTTTTTTTCTGATTGTCAGGTTGTGGACTGTTTCCTTGCTTCCTTTCTTGCACCATAGTTACCACAGCTTCTGTTGATCAGTACCTCTAAAATCTCCCTGGCTCAGATGGTCTCTCCAGCTACTCTCTTTGTTTCCCACAGCTGAAAGCTGTGAATGTGAATGAAGGCCCTTTTTCTAATTTTTCCTTGGCCACTGCTTCCCACAGACACAGATACCACATCTTACCCTCTTCTGGTAGCAAGGTAGCAAGGCTACTCCCAAGCTCTCTGTGGAGACAGAGTACTGCTTTTTTCAGTGCACAGCAGGACTTTATCTTCTACACCTGTTCTCTGACAAACATGGAAGTGTGCTTAGACTTACTAGTGACCTACCCATTATAGCTCTTTATGCCCTTTATTATAGCATTTTAATGACTTCCATCTATCAAAATATAGCTGAGAATTCCTACTCTTCCATATGCACTTAGACTTGATAGGAGGGGGAATATCACGCTTATGCAATGAGCGTGCCTTGCTTAGTGAACTGAATAATTAGTAATTTACAAATTCACTAAACACTAAATGTGCTCTTGACCTTTCACTCGCACCAGCTGCCTGATGAGGCACCCAGCTGACATGTCCAGCTGCCTAATGCCTTCTCCTCGTGTAAAGCCCCCACTGAAGCTTCTGCTTGCTCTGTGCTGGTGTTTCAGAAGGCAGTGTGGTACTGCCTACGCTGCATTGTGCTTTCTGATTCATACTAATCCCCTCATCTTCCTATGGAACATTAAACATAATCACGATATTGAAAATGAAGGCGTTGCAGATTTAAAAGTGGGATCTGCTTAACTAAAAATAGCATTAAAGCAAACCCTGTCCTTCTGTGCTGAAGGACTAGCTGGTATTTACAGTGCTGTACAGTCATCAGACTCAAGCATAGGAATAGGAAAGAATGCCAGCCAAGAGGGACCAGGAATTATAGGCTTGTCCTTGTTTATTCCAAGATGTGCTTCTCCTTTGCTGTGTGACCTTGAGCTTGTCACATGGTATGCCCAAACCACCATTTATTCTGTTGTAATGTAGGTATAAGGCTGGTTTTGCAACTCCTGGGTGCAAATGAATGAATTCATATTTACAAAGTGTTTGAGGATCCTTAGAGATGTAGTAGGGATCAGCAAGAGACCGCAGATATATTTGCCACTCATTTATCTGAATTCTAAAAGAGATTTTTACAATAGAAAAGATCAAATCGTTCCTTGGGAAGAACACCTCATTGTCTTGGTGTACAACAGCAAGACACGGCTACAGTGCACCCTCCAATCTCTAGCCTCAACTACCATGATTTCTAGATTCTCTTTGGGTGACACTATGTAATTTGAAGCTAGCTTTTATACGCTGTGTACCAAGACAACTACAACAGAAGGAAAACACAGTATTATCTTTTTCCCATTTAGCCTTCTGCCCTCCACAACCTTGCTGGTTACCCTTCCATGTGACTCTCAAAACAAGACCATATTTACAATAAGAAAGTTTTAGCTTTCAGTGACTAAATTGTATAAATGACACGTCTCCTGAACTCTTTTCCCCCTCAGTAAAGGATTCGCTACTTTCACTAACTGATGTGTAAATTCAGAGAGGCTGTTACAAATTTAATGTTGAAATGACCTGATCAAGAGCTAGAAATATTTTAATATTAAATGAAATCAGTATCCTTAGTCCATTAATTATAAAAGCTGAGACTCTACGGAAAACAGCAACTGTCAAAAGTCTTGCCAATCTGCTTATGCATCTAACTATATCAGTTTTCTTTCCCTATACTCTCCTTATTCTCTGCAGTTGACTCAGGCTTTCTTCTAGGTCTTAAAACCTATTTAAAACTCTACAGCTTGACTCCCACACAGTCCTCTCTATAGTAACAAGCAGTTACAGTCTGCATTCAGATGTCCTGTGATCTGCTGAGGGCCAAACTCTGCAAGCTAGTCTGGATATTGTACATATGTTCAATATGGCAGTACAATCTAAATACCCCAACCTTTTTTATTCAAATCCAATGAGACTGTATTGAGTCAGCTAATTAACACAGATGTTATTAGCATTGGTGAGCCAATTAAAGCTCTACTCCATTAGTTCTTTTTCCTCCTATCATTGTTTAACCAAAAGAGCTTAAGGAGGAGTTGTCTTTTCCTTTTATCGGAGCTAACGATGTCTTTGATAGACATCAGTGATTCTAGGGCTTTCAGAGTAGTTAAGATACTAGCTCATTGGCTCAGTTTAGGCAAGTCTCATGAATGATTGTGTCATTTTAAGCCAACAGGGTACCTCTTACACACTTCTCAGCTTCCAGCTATGACTTTAACCAAGGAAAAGTTTAAATGTTAGGATATTTCTGCCTTTAGAAATGCTTGCTGAACAGGATGCAACTTTAGGCAGTCAGAACAACACAGCAGGTAAGAATTGTCTTAATGATGTTGTTATGGACAACCCTACACTATGAAAGAATAAAAATTCTATAGTTAACTTTTACCTTATGTAGAGCCAAAAGGTCCAGGCCCTGCTTCTTGCTGTGTCTTGCTGGCTATTTTTGGGGGGATGGCTGCCCGAACTTCAAGAGACAGTATTGTAAACAAGGCTGTGCTTTTTCCTTCTCATTCTTGATGTCCACATTTAGGCATGGAATGACCCGTGCTGATCATATGGGTTGTGTGTATGAAGTCGTCATTCGCAATGTGGTGCTATTTTATTTTTGGTTTTGTAAAGCTAAAATTTTTGAGAGGTCACATTTCATTTTCTGTTCTTTGCTGAGATTTATTCTGGTTTAGGTGTTTTTTAAACATCTATCACTGCTATAAAAGACAGAGAAGGATAAACGGACTACAGGAGATGTTTTTGAACTCAATGGAATTAATATTTTTCTTTTTATCAGGCTGGATCTGCTCTCTTGGTAACATACCCATAGTAATAAATCTGGTTCTATATATATAGTTGTAGATGGCAACTAAATTGCATATAGACAGAACTGGGGATAGAATGCAGGATCCTCTGCTTAGAAAGCTACAGGTCTCAACCACTGATGTTAAAGAAAAAGGAGCTCATGCTATTTTATTGACTAGTAGTCCCTCCTCTGTGAAGGGGAGACTGTCACAGCCACATGGAGAGGCACATATTTTAACCCATCTGATGCCGTCTAGCAGATGTATACATAAGCAGACATTTACATAACAGAAGGTAGTAGAACTCATGTAAAGTTTGTGTTTTATCTCTACTACAGTCAAGTGTACTCTTGGGTGTTGCTAGCTGAAACTCAGATTTTCTGCTTCTAATTAAAAGAGCATCTGTTTTCAATATCCTAGGAAAATGATTCCAGGCTAAGAGGCATATCCAGAAAATAGCTGCTCCTCTAATTAGTACACTGAATGCTGATCTGTTTTTCTTCTTCCTAGTATTAAATGGCTTCATTGTATTTGGTGTTCATTTGTATCACAGGCTATCCAATAAATCAGATAAGAGATGTCAACCTCTATCACATAATGGCCTCTCTTAGTCTTTTTAATAAAATAAAATGTTGTATGTATTAAAAATAAAACAATGCACTATTTCATGCCATATTATGACATTTTACCTAAGTGGTGTGATGAGCATAATGGAGGATGTGGCATTCCATACTATTCTGTGACTTGCCGTTTTGAAATGAGATGTACTAGTTCAAGATCTAACACATATAGTATATTATAATATATATACTTTATATAAATACATATATATAAAGCATATAAAGGCAACAAATCCACTGCAGTAGCATTTATTTTAATGACCTTCAAAAGCCAACATGATCACACAGCAGTGTAAAGGAAGTAATTAAGAAATTAAAAAACAAAAAGTCTTTCAAAGTAGAAAGTATTTCCAAGCAAGCAACCATGAATAAGCCTAACCTTTTGCTAGTTAAAGATAAAACTGGAGCATCTTGTTAGAGATATGAAAACTAGTAATAAAATATGGTTTTATTGTATCAGAACCTAGGAAGATTTTGAGAGAGTTGTTTGGAGCACACTCTTGAGCCAGATATAAAAGGAGCACTCAGGGAAGATAAACACCATTGCTGAAAAGCTAAATGTGTTTGTTACATCAGTATTCAGGGAGAAGGTGATCAAATAAGTTCTTCTGGCAGTACTTGTTGGTGATTTATTTTTTTTTTTTAAACCAGGCATTAATCAGATATATCATAATCTGAAGAAGCCATAAAAGAAGTGGTTTTTACAAAAAAACCCAGTCTCAGTCGTAAAAAGTGCCATGATCTGAGATGATTTACTTTCATGTTTAAAAAGATGTAAATATGAAATTGCTTATGTAGTAATGTGGTATGTTACATGTTCCTCAAAAATGTTACCAGAGGCACACAGGCTGGGTCTACAGCTTGGATCCAGGGATGATTGCAAGTTGACTGTAAGTCTGACTTGCATACTAAGCAAATTAGTAGAAACTGTAATAAAGAACACAATTAGTAGACACATGGCTAGCTATAATGTACTAGAGAAGAGGTGAGAGAACCTTGGTAAAAGATATGTCAGTACCTTACGCTTTGGTATTCATTAACACTGTTAAAGACCTCATGAGGTAAGGATGCTAAATTATTAGTGTATACTAGGGTTTTCAGAGAGCATCAAAGAAGGTCCTTTGTGAGGCCTGTAGGGGCAGTTTTAATAGCCAAATAGCAGCCAAATTAAGAGCCAAATAACAGAAAACAAAGGGGAGGACTAAGTGTTTGTTTTTCCACCAGAAGGAGGTTGCCAGTAGCATATTCCTATGTTATCTATAAAAGAGAGAAGTGGGGTCACCAAAGTTATTTGAGGTGATTGACTCAAAAACTAACTACAGGGAGTTGTAGGATGGCAAACACAAAGCAATATATAAAGGGAAATGAAATATATGTGTGTGTAGCTAATGTGATTAATATCTAACAGTTTAACTCTGGGTGTGCGGACTTCTTAGCTATCACCACCTTTCTGAATACTTTTTGAACAGTCTAATGTTTATTGTAGTTAAAAAGGTAAATAAGGAAATAAAATAAATAAACATTTACTGTACACTTCAATGGAAAACAGTCTTCAGTACCTTGTCATTGGCCCTCAGCCTCATGAAAGGATATATAAAAGCTTTCTAGTTCCAATAAGGATGATAAGAGGTGTGTAACTACCGAGACACAAAATGAACAAGAGAAATCTGTGAGGGAGTAGTGAGCGCCCTGAATTTGTGAATGATATAGAGAACATGAACAGAAATAAATTATCCCATATCTCAAAAGAAGAGATAAGAGCCATCCTAAGAGATTTTTTTGTTTCAAGCAAACAAAATAAAGTATTTATAATACAGCAAAAATGTTACACTTGTGTATCCATTCAGGATTTGTGGGGGTGAAGAGCATGCTTGGTTTTGCAAATGGACCTTTGGAGCAGAAGTCCATTAGTGATGGTTGAATATGAACTACATGCACCTCCAAATCAAACAGATGTTAAGCCATTAGTTCTTGGTAAGAAATATATGGGGAAGGAAACCCTTTTCTGGACAGCGATCTTTCATATCACCAACTTGTTGCTCCTATAGGAGGGAGGATACTGTCTAGAGAGTACATCAAAAGTAATGAAACATCAAAACTAGAACACATTAAAAATTAAAATACACATTCTGTGTATTTTACAATTTCACAACTGTGAAACAAGTTGCTTCTGTCAAACCATTATTTCCTGCAGTAATTTAGTTCTTTAACTTTTTTTTTGTGTCAGGAACTGAGTGAATTTATCTCATTAACCACTTCTCAAAGCAACATTTCTGACAGGAAAACTGCTTTTGTGATAAACTTTCATCCCACTCTGGTCACAGAATTCCTCTCATACCAATTTCATATATGTACGTGTCACTACGTGCTAACATTATTGTGGACCTAATAAACTCCACAAGTGGGCTTCCCGCATCATGCATCCCCAAGGCTTCTTGCTCTTATTTCAATGAGACAGCAGATAACTGAGCACCGTTTTCTAGGTTCTGCAGAAACACCTAATGGAATGGGAAGAAAACCAGGCAGGTAAATACAAAATTGTACAAAGCATATCCCTTAATAATAAAACACTGAGAGCCCAGTCCTTTGCAAACTTAATCCAACAAGTTTACATGCTGCTCTGCATACTTAATAATGCTCATGAGAATTACACATGGCCATCAAAAAGAAAAGAGCAGCTATCATGTTTACATACTGTATGTGAGAAATATAGCCATCCATGTACTAAAATAACTGCCTGCATACTTTATGTCAGCGGCCTTGTTAATTTGTAATAGCTTGAACTCTCTATCTGGTTACAAACAATTTTAAAAGTCTTTGTACAAGGTACATTAAAGACTTCACTGGTAAAGCTGTGAATGTCTTTGTTACTGATAAGAGATTCTTTCCAAGGTAGCTGGAGTTTGTGTATATCCTTGTCCTGGCTTGGCACACTGAACACATATCTTATTAAAAGAGACTGAACAATAATAACAACGAATATATCTTTATGGTTGTGTTTTGCAGCTTTGTTGAGTTTTTCCCCTCTTTGGTTAATGGTACCTTCAGCATCTCCAGCTGGCATTATTATAAACGATGACCCATATCTGCAGATGGTGTGGGCTGAAGAAAGACCATATACTATATCACTTCATTGTAGTAATGAACTTATTGTTCTCTTCAACTGAGAAACAGAAGAAGCTGAAGTGCCAGTAAAAAAAGGCAAATTTTTGGCAATTTCACTCAGGAAAACAAATTAAAAGAAACTTTATCACAGAAATGGAGGAAATAACTTAGCAAGGAGAGGAAGAATTTGCCATAATCAGTGCCTTCCTGGGACAGGGCTATCTAAATGAGAAATACTGATCTTTATGGCCAAAAGTCTGTCAGAGCCTGGAAAGTAATAAGCATTATAGGCATTTTTTTCGACATAACTTCCCATGTATGTAGATAGCTCCTTGCATCTTTCCTTAAAACACTTCAACCCAGACCACAAACTGAAACAGGATGTGGGCTGTACATCTATATCCATCAGATGGTGATGATCAAATGAAAATGCCCCTATAAACTTATGTAAATATTTATTACATGCTGTTATTTAGAAGATTAGGAGCTTTCCAATTCAGGAACACCTGAAGGGAAGTGATTTTTAAAGTCTTCTTACATTTTTTATTCTAGGACCTATTAAAATTTTCAAAATATGTTCTGTTTTGTGTATGACCGTGTTTGGTTACATGAACAATAATACTGTGGTTATCTTCCCTGACTGAGTGACCATGAAAAGGGGGAAATTTGCACTTCTGGAAGGGAACTGGTGCTGACAGATAGGAGGTTTTAGAGTTCAGTATCTACACATGAACCAACATAAAATCCCATTCTTCATACTCATACAAAGCAAAAGTAACAATAATTTAAGCATCTTTAGTTTTGGTTTTTTTTTTTTTTAAAAAAGACAAATTGAAAACAACATGCACTGTTTATCTATGTATAGAGAAGAGTAATCTGCTGTCCTATGCCCTTACATAATATCTAGTATAAACGCAGAATCACAGAATCATCAAGGTTGGAAAAGACCTTGAAGATCATCCAGTCCAACCATTAACCTAACACTGACAGTTCCCAGCTACACCATATCCCTCAGCGCTATGTTGACCCCAGTCTTAAACACCACCAGGGATGGGGACTCCACCATCTCCCTGGGCAGCCCGTTCAGATTTGAATCAAATTAACAGGAAGCATGGTTTAACACAAACATCATCTAGTTTAAACTGGTGACTATATTATTATTTTGTATTTTGGTAATTATCTTCATTTAGCTAAAATAAGCTTGTCACTTATCTTTATTAAATAGATATCCTATTTATAAAATTAGTATCTGCAGAGAGATTTCCACCTAAATAACTCTGTTACGTGCATCTTTCATTTGAGTTGGTATAAATCTGTGCTGAGATTAGTTATTAGGTAGGAGGGAGACGACAATTCAAACAGCAGAACGTGCGTATTTCAGATGTGACCTTGTGGACCAAGCCGGCTGGGGACATCAGCAGTCTCATGTGCTTGAAAAAAGGCTGAGCACTTGCTGACAGCTGTTGATGTGGCAATGGAAAATACTAAGGGTTCCAGAGATTACAGAGGTATAATTTGGCCTGCAGTAAAAGTAAGCAGAAATGCTCACTGAAAAGAGCTTCTGTTGTAATGAATGAGGTTTGGCTATTAGCTATAATAAGAACAGCGCTTATGCTAATTTTTTTGTGTACATTATTATTCCAACAATATTTCAACAAGAGGCTTCTTTGCATAGTAGCATATGTATTTTTATCAAGACACAATCACATCTGGTGAGCAAAATTTCTCGAGCTATAGATATGTCTTAATTATATTTAGAATGTATTGGAATATAGTATATATTAGAATATAAGGGGTAAATGTTATGTAGTTTATAATATATTTAGAATATATTAGAAGTTTGGAAAGTTATTAAGTTTTTTATATTTTATTTTAAATTTTGAGTTCATTTCACATTCAAAGGTGCCATTGTTTTACAGAGCATTAACAAAACCTCTAATTCATCATTTCATACTATTTTTTTACATAGTATAATTATCAGGAAAACATTATTCCCAGTAGGCATGATCCCGAATTCCTTTGAAATCAATAAAGTCTTGTTGTGGCATAATTAGATGCCACTACTGAAGTATCCAAAACAATGAAAGTTTTTCAACTTTTTACAACAGTTCTCTCAAATATTAAATTTTTGACCTGTTTGCCAGAACTACAGTCCATGTGAACATTAACTCGATAAATCAGGTGGAGCAAAGACTAATTCTCATAGGATTTGGGGGAAGGAGGGAAGGAAGGGGGAGAGGTGTATCCCATCATTAAATCTAATTTCTGTGATTTTTTTTTTAATGAATGTATTTGCAACAAAAATGACTGAGGGTAAAAAGTTAATTCCCCCCACCCCTCATTAATTAACCACACCAAGAAGTAGTATCTATAATAGGTTTGAAGAACTTAGTTTGATGTGTCTCAAACAGAACACTTCTTGAAATCCATTCCTACAAAAATGTGTAGTAGAGCTGTAATAGTATAACCTATTTTGACAAAATATTTGGTAGGCTGCATTGATATGCCAGCTCAATGTAGATATATAGGGAAGCAGAGTTTCATGGTAATCTTAATATGGTATGTTCTTGTTTTCCTACTTCTATGTATTCTCCACAAGAGCCCACTTCTACTTTGGCCTTTTTGAGCAAAACCTCAGTGTGACCTCTTCATGCCTAGAAGTTTGCTAATGGTGTAGTTTTTAAGAACAGGCTGTAGCCAGACAGGGGAATGTTGTCCCGCTTTTGTTTTGTGGGTCTTAGCATTTGCTTTGAGACAGACCAGTCAACAGACCTGTCCAAAATCAGTTTATAATAGAAATTGCTTATTTCATGGTGAATTTCCTCAATAGACAAGCAATAATGAAAAATTATTTAGGATATATTTTTTCTTTACGGTATTTACTGCACCTTTACTGCTGCCTTATTGTGATGGCAAGTAGCAACATATCCACTTACCTCATGGTCTTTTTCTATGGACTCATCCTTAAAATATCTCGACTATGCGTTAATATTAATTTGTCTTGCTACTGTCACTGAGATAAAATGAATACTATCTCTCATAACTTACAGATGAAGACCTGAGAAAAGCAGTTATCTATACTAAAGCTATTCCCTAGTTCAGACAATCTAGTTTTATATATACAAGAATAGAGGGTTTTTTTAAGACCTCTTAAAATTATGTAGCATTTCATGTGCTGACATAGCAAAAAAGTAAAATCTGAACTTCAGAACACTGTATGCTAAATTCTGGATTTAAATAGCCTCTGCTTTTAGGAAAGCAAGTCAATCAGCAGCTGTAAAGAATTTTAAAATGTCTCTTAATATGCTTACACTTGGAAATACTATCATTGAAGTTTACAGAATCTCTAAGGCCTAAGGAAAGAATTTATAGATAAAAATCAGAAAAAGAAAGAATGGAGAAATCATTTAAGCACCTGTTTCCCTAGCTGGAGAATGGCATTGTAGTTTTGCATTTTAATTCCAGTTAATTATAACTATCACACCACATTATACTTTGTGAAGGCTTTCAAGAATAAGATGTCACTTGGTAAAATCACAGAAGTTTAGAAAACACTACTTTAATCTCAAAATGAATGCATTTGCACTAACCCCAAATAGTAACTAATACAGTCTTTATTTTGCTTCCAATTATAAGAAGCAGCATTATGAAAACAGCACTTCCAATGATATTTTCAAACTGTGAGGCCTGAGTTTTTTTGTCATGTATTATAGTGTGATGTTTAAATGGGTTTTAAAAGAAAAAAATATTAACTGAGGCATACTAATTGGAGAGAAACCCCAGTCAGCCAAAAAAAGTATGGTATAACCATCTTGTTAAAACAGCTGGTTTCTTCTACCTCCTCTTCTTAGATATTCTCATAGCTAGCTGATGCTTACTTCACAACCTTAATATCAGTATAGGATCTAGTCTCATATGCCTGCAGCTGTTTTGATGCTCCAGAATGCATACATATTCTGCCTTATTTTTTTTTTTTTTTTTTTTAACACCTAGAGTAAAGTTTGGAGTAAAGAAATTTAAAGTTCTTTTCATAGTTGCCATATCTTTCCATGCATGGAACATCCTCCAAAAAGGTTGCACTGGATTCCATTAGGAAAGGAGAAGCATCTCTTAAAAATCAGAGGAATAGTGAACTTTTTTTTTTTTTCTTTAAACTACCAGCTCTGAGTCTCTAGACAGAGGTTCTGCACCAGAAATATAATGCTTTCAGCTGCAATGGCATCAGCAGCAAGCACCAAATGAAAAGAGATTGAAATAGAGAGCAAGTACTTTTATTTCTCCTTCTCTTCTGTGCTTGTCATCATGCTGCCATTTCAGATATTGAGATCACTCAACCTTGACATGAGCAAAACCTGGCTCTGGGGACAATATGGCAAGTGAAAGAGCAGCTTTTAGACTATAATCTTTTGAAAACACATTATTGCAGGCAATTGTGAAAATTCAGCATCTGTCTTCTCCAACTGAAAGTTAAACATCATTTTGCTTCTTACTTATATCATGTAAGTGTACCCTCTTCCACCTTTGAAATGAGAAACAAACCAAAGTCTTGCAGCATGTTTGAGAATATCTGCATGATCCAGCAACAAGTAGCCAATTTGCTGTTCTTTGTTTAGACTCAAATAGGATCATCCCAAAGATGCCCAGACTCACACTGGATAAGGTACTGAAGCTAGTCAAAAGAGCGGCTCCAAATACAGACCAGTTTGATTCAAAATTATGAAACTTTGCTGACACTGCAACCCATCCCCATACAAATAAGGAGGAAGGTTCTCGTATATCAAGAAGCTCTAAACACATCTTAGGTTTCATTTCCCCTGCTCTTTTACTGTTGCTATCAAGAGTCACTTTCAGATTGTAAATTGGCATAGTAAATAAGAAAGAAATAAAAGAGGTAAGACTTTTATGCAGTGAGGTTTTACATGGCAGATTGAAATTTGGAAGAGTGGAGCTCTTTTCCTCACTCTGCCAGTTTTCCTGGGATCCTAGGTACAATGATAAGGGTCTTTTGTCTCTGTCACCCATCAGTAAAAGGGGAAAAATTGGACTCTTTTTTTTTTTGTTTCACTGGGATGTATTGAAGATAAGTGCATCACAGGTTTTAAGTTCCACAGATAGTTATGATCAACACAGAAGAATGAAAGATAATAGCAGCCTCAAGAAAAATTAAATTTATCAAGTTTAACCAAGGCAAATTCTTAACCAGTGAGCATACAACAGTCAGACTTAGATCAGTGGATGACCTTAAAGTATGTCAGCTTCCTGAAAAAAATATTTTCATATAGGAGAACCCTTTCTTGCCTTATAGAGCTTCAGTAAGTGCCCTTATGTCACCTGCTTTTTTATACTTTGATCTGCCAAATGGGTTGTACTTGGGTGTAGTGGTAAGGCATTAGCTGTTTTTTTCCATCTGCTTAGCCACAGGGGTGTGGCGCTCAGATCACAGCTAACCCTTGCAGGAGGTTAACCTCCGCGGGAAAGAAAGCACAAACGCCAATATGGTGGATGCTATCTGTTCGGTTTATTAACTGCGCAATTGCTTTATATACCCCTTTCTGTACATCGCGAGATCTTTAGTTCCCTGTTCTTTCCGTGCATCACGAGATCTTTTCATGTGCCTCTGTTTTTCCCGTACATCGCGAGATCTTCCGAGCGCCTCCCCCTACACTTGGGAGCAGTTTTCTCTTTACTGAGCAGTACTATGTGATATGTAGCACAACAAAAAACTCAAAACATTTCCTGTAGCTGATGTTACTGTCCCTCACTACATCTGAAATGAAGACAAGAGCAAGTTTCAGGATCACAGATGTGCACTGCATGTCTGCCCTAGCACACAGAGGTGATTTACTACATACTAGGTTAACATGTGGTAAAGAGGAAAGAACAATAAAGAAAAATGCAGGGAGACACTTTTTAATTTTTTTTTTTAATTTTTTTTTTCTTTATCTTTACAGAAACAAGTTAAGAGTTTGTGAAAATCAGAATGTTTTGAGCCTTCCTCTGACATAGAACAGAAATGTCTTACTGGGACATTGAGTGATTTCTATCCAGAGACACTGCTTCTGTGTTAAGTTTCATCTATCAGTGTCCTTGGGAGTGTTTTGAGAACATTAGCTATGAGATGAGTTTGAGATTAAGAAAGGACAAAAGTTCTGAAAAAAGTGCTAGTGACATTTTTGAAGTTCACACTGAGTTAGAGTAACTTTAGTCTTTGACTACTACCCCTTTTTTTTCCTTTTAGATCTCATTTTATTTTTAAATGTAACAGCATTAATAAAATAATAGAAATGGTATTTATCCTGTTCAATCTGAGTGATTTCTGGTTGGTGTCAGGTTAGTTTTAATTGATTATTTCCTGTGCCATTTTACTAGTGATTGCTGACTGAAGAAAGAAATGTATTTGCCCTTGCTAGACTGGTGCCAAGCTAGAACGGTACTATTGCTACTGTCCAGAAAGATGAACAGAAGTTAAGATCTTTACATGACATGCTACGGCTGGGGTCTTGGGAAAGTTCAAACAAAATTGACTTGAAATCTGGATCCAGGCTGAAATCACTGGTTAGTGAATTTGTCTTTTGGATAGTTTAGTACTTTCTTCTGTGTCTCCTGTCAGAATTAGGTTTACATGCTGTTTAGCTAGAAATGTTTCAGCTACCTCTTTGAATTTCACAACATATTTCCTATGTGGTATTAGACCAAAGCTAGTGGTGGGAGCAGGGCAAGTCTTGAAGGCCAAGCTGTTTCCTCAGGGTCACACATGATCTCTGTTCTCCCTTTGCAGTTGCTACTAGATGTGCCTTTTAGTTAAAATAACAGGAGAATAAAGATTATTAGACTTTGATTCCCAATTTGAAGTTCACGTTTCTCAATAAATTTTAATATGAAGGGAATGATGGCAGCAGCAACTTCTCTAGGACAGGCAGTGTGCCTGCTCAGGTGGAGCTGTGCCCAGGCCCATCTGTCACATGAGTGGCATCACTAAAAACACCCAGCTTCATGTTACGCTCAACCAGTGTATGAGAGGAAGGGATTGCTTTTTTTTCTAGTTAAAAAAATGGTGGTGGGATAGAATATTTTACATTTTTGTAAACCTTTGAAGCAATTTCTTTGCAACTGTACAAGGATAAATAAGCAAACTCTTGTTTAGTCTGTGCTTAAAAATTACTAATGATATTGAGAGGTTTTCCAAGTAACTTGTTACATCCTTTAAAGACATTCATTAATAAACAGCTTAAAATTTTGCTTCATTTAAGGTGAATTTTTTACTCTTTCCCTGTATCGCTTCTCAAGGCTGCGATCTCGATGGCCATGTGGAACAATTAATAACTGTTCTTTTTATCACAATATTTAAGGTTTTGAAAAATCACAACCATGAGCCTCTTCAGTCTTCTATTTTCTATTCTGAATTGCTTCTGACTTTGTCAAGTGTCCTGTTCCTTTAAGCCTGTTATCTTACTTGATGTTATAATGCGGGCTCCATGCAGCTTGCTCACATCTTTCTCAGTGCCTTGCTTCTGGCTCCTGTCTAAGACTGTACTCAACTCAAAGCTTCATCAGCATGAAGCAAGGTGGAGTACTTTAACATGCAACGGATCTGGTCATTTCATGCATTTAATAGAGATCAGATCATGAAGTTCTCCTCATCTGGTTGTATTATTTTTCTTCTGTTTTATTTCAGGTTTAAGAACAAAACCTTCTTAAGCTCTGATTTATATTTCCACAGAGCTCATGTTGTCAAGACAACTATAATAAATGTTTTCTTCTGGAAAAACCTCTTGTAGGCATAAGAATCTTTCTCAGATATATCATTGAAGCTGAAATGGCTGTAAAATGAAATACACAGTGAATTCACCAACATTTTTCCATACACTGTCAATTTAATTGACATGGTGGGATTATTCCCCACTCTGTGTTTGCAGTTTATGTTACTCTTCATCTTCATTTGAATAGCATAAAGGAAAGAAATCCAATACATTTTTTTCTGATGTTTATTATGTTAAAAAGGAGCAGGAAGTATTTGTGGTCAAATATTTTAGGTAATAGAAATGCATGTTCGCTGTGTTGCTCTGACATTAATTAGCAGTATCTTCATGGAGAAAATGCGGGGGAGGCTTCATTTCTGGCAGAAATATGTTAGCTGCTAAAGCAACTGAAGAAATTAACAAGATTGTTGTTGGCTTTTGGATTGATGTCTGGATTTTTTCACGATTTTATATTTCACTTTCTCAGCACTGTATAACGTAATGTCTCTAGGGGCAACACTACTGGTTCAATTCTGCAAATTTGGAAGCCCTAGAACAGAGATATAAGCTGCTACCACAATTTTAACTACATCACTTAGACGTGTGCTTTAGTTCGTGAACAGTTATTAGTCACTGGTCTTTAGTGTGTTTAAAGGTTTGTACTTGTTTATGAAAGAACTGAAATGTTATCACATAAATTGCTACATATCACAGCATCTATACTGAATAATTTTACCACACTACATCTCAATTGGCATATGAACAATAAGAAAATTTAGATTGTGAGTGTTAATGAAAACCACAGGAAATTACTCATGTAGTATTTTGGATTAAACCGGCTCTATTTCCATCTTGAAATGAATTTGTGTGCTTTTTGTACAGCTGATATTGGATAAATTAAATCTGTGGTTGCACACCATGGTCTCCACTTGATAGGGAGTCTTGGCCACTGCACAGACACATAGCTCAATGAGGAATCCTAGCTCATGGTGGAGAAAATTTGAAGAACAGAAACTATAGGTAACATGAAATACTAGAGCAATGCTTTAGAAAGACATTCATATGAATGTTAGAAGACATTCCATTTACATACAAAATCAGACTAACCTGTATAAAATAAGCATTCTTGAAAAAATTCTTCTTGAATGATTAGCTAAAATTTTCTGAACAAAACTGTTTGAATTGAAAAATTTCAGCCATTCTTCTATTTTCAGTCAAGGGAGGAAAAAGAGACCTGAGAAAAAAAAGCAAGAAATGGATAGCACTTTTGTTCACAGGAACTATTCGGATGGGTAGTTTCCAAAATATACTATTTTTGCAAATGTGTTGAGATGAAACTGACAAATGCACAAAGGGCTTCAATTTTCCATTGTTTTTTTCACAACAGGTAGTTCAGAAAGGTATAGAAGAGATTTCAGAAGTAGAATGAGGAACTGAAGGGAGCAACAAGAAATGCATGTAATCCCTTCCTCCCACCAGCCCTCTAGGGGATACAGAGTACCAAGGAGCTCATTTAAAAAAACTATTATTAGCCATGACTTTTCAAAAGGCACAAGTCTTTACAATTTTAGCTGTTCTTGTTCTAAACATGTTTCAGTCATCAGAATTTGGGAGATAAAGAGACATCTGAAAAGCTGTATAACTTAATGGCTGATTAAACATTCTGCATCCCCAAGAGCATGTGAACACTGCTAAGAGAGAATTTTCTTTTTGTAAAAGCACATACCAGTTCTGCATATATATAAAGTAATCATTTAAGATGGGTAAAAAGAGATTTTTGGCAACAGTGAGGTCTCTGTGATAGAATATGTTGCTTTCTGCAGAGTTCCATCAACACATTCAAATTTCCTTCCAAGAATCTTATTTTCAGAATTAGCATATTTTTTTATAACTCCTTCTCAGATACACTATGTCACTTGCTCTGCAGGGTTCCCATTTATAACCGATATCACATGAGCTTCATTAAGACTCAGAGCAGAGCCTGAGCTGTTATGACACAGGATCACATATATGGGCACAAACTGTCTTTGGTAAGTAGTCTAGAGATTTTTGTTATTATTATTTTTAAGATAGCATATCTATGCTGAATATAAACACACTCAAAACTGAAATAAACGCGGGTCCTGAGTCTCACCAAGGTTTTGCTTCATCCCAGATAATCTCAGCAGAGATGCAGATGCAATTTACCAGAAAACTGTCAAATACTGTCAGCCCCAGGAACTAAGAAGTTAGACATCTAACTTAAATTCCTTTCTTACTAACCTGTACTCTCATTTGTAGGTAAGAACCTGTTCTCTTTGTCAAGCAATTTTCTTCACTCAAGGTGGGGAGGGCCCAGATCAGGCCGCTAAGTTCCACTGTAGGTTTCCATCTCCCTCTCTGCACAAACACTGCCTAAAGTTGTTTACAAATTTTATTTATTTATTAAGCTCTAGGTGTGATTTCCCTTGACCCCTCCTGTTTCCTTCATAAGGCACATTGTGACTGAGACTCTGTCTTTTACTATGGTACCTCTATGGTGCTGTTCAGTGACCTGTGCCATAGGTGTGGAATATTTATTGTGTGACTTTTTCTGAACTAGAGAGACATCTATCTACTTCACGGTTGCCTGAAACTGGGAGACCTGGCTTGGGTCATGCACACACAGTGCCCTACAGTCCTGTATTTCTATTCTCCATATGTCCCCAAGAACAGTACCAATGCTGTCATGACTTCATCTAACACAGACGAAGAAACTAGCTTTAATCTAGAAAAATTAAATACTGCTATCAACATAGCTGTGGCAGACTGGAGCTCAGTGTGGGCTCACAGCCTGAATACTTATTTAGCTTCCTGGACAAGTTTTCTAGCTGAATTAGTCGGCAGCATCTACATGGCTAGCAGAAGCTGAACTTAGCTGGGTGAACACTTGCATTAACCTACAGCACAAGTTTCATGCATGCAAATGAGCTACAGGGAATGTAGAACAGGCATGACTGGCATGAACACAGGAGTGTTGGATGCTCTCAGGTAATCCCTCCCCTAAATTGTTCTACAGTAATTCACTGTGTACATAGCCTTATGAGTGAAAAGTTAGAAGGAATAACTTTAATCCAAAGTAAAGGGACTAAAGCAATATGATAGATTGGTGGAATGGTGCAACTTTTGATATACTCTGATGATTCTATAGCTCAGTAAATCTGTATTTCTGACATGTAAAGGGTAAGATTCACAGTTTACATCCCAAACAAAGTGTTGAGAATGTGAGTTATACTAAATCTTTCAACTTCAGGCAAAGGAACAAACTCCCAAAGCAGCTGTATTCCAGGAGAGGGGAAGAAAGAAACGTATAATTACCTACTACTATTGCAAATGTTAAAATATATCATCTCCAATTAAAAAAAGCCCAGTGCATCCTAACAAGAAGGAAAGGGCTAAGCAAGAGATGTATGAATGGGCAATTTGTAGATGGTGGTAGACTCCATAAATCTGATAGCACGGTAGCAGAACAGTGCTGGGTAGATGTCAAATACACCATGTTACAAATTAGAGAATATGAGACCTGAGCCATGCAGCCATTTGATTACTGATGCCAAGAGGAAGGGACGAAGTGGCCGTTAGGGCAATTAGGATCTCCAACAGACTGCAAATTCAGTTGATACCTTCCTCTTTCCTCATTTGTGCTCTTATTTCTTCTCATTTTCTTCAAACTCAGGTAAGTAAAGAGTTCGTGGAAGATGAGAAAGAACCTTTTGTTCCTTAGATATACCACACAATATATATCAATGTTACCAGTTACAAAGTTTTGTTGACATGTGTCACTGACACGTTACTGTATTTTTGGAAATTTTCCTTCCAGATATTCCAATAGCAAATGTTGGCACAGTGCAAGAGATTAGAATGATGAAATAAATAAGCATTGTTCAGCTGAATCTGGAAAAATCTCAGCTGTTTCACGGATGTGTGCATGTGTAATATATATACACACACATATGTCAACAAAGAGAATGTGAAATGGAAACAGAGTAGTGCAAAACAAGCTGTATTGCTAGTTCTTTATCTGACTTCACAGAGTAAACCAACTTCCTCTTTGATTTTCAGTTTTTCTAGAACCTTTGTAATTCACCATGGTTTCCTTGCTCAATATTTTGTAAGGTGCTTTTGATTCATGTAAATCTGTACCTGTATTCTGTTTGAATTTATTACCCTGTTTTCCCTGTAAGCAGTTTATGTTTTGATGCTTTTACACACAGAATTCTCAAAGGCTAAGTAGAATGCGAAATACTACCCAGAAAAAGGTAAAACAGTGCTGTCTTTACAGTGAGCAGTTTATGGATTCCAAGGAGCTTCAGGGAGTGCTAGATTATATATTTGTACTGCAGGGCAAACAGAAAGTTTTGGAACAGCATGTACCTCTGGATGGCTTCTGACTGACTCAACTCTGTAGAGACCCAGGAGCTTTCTCTGTTGTGGTAAGGCCATAGACTAAAGTATTGTTGGTAGCTGCAGTGAGTTGTAGCTGTTGAGCTGTAGCATCGTCTCCTTTGCTGGTAGAGCAACAGAATCTATCAGCAGGAACATATCTCAGAGAGATTTTGCCACAGTTTAGAAAATACAAACTTTTATTTTAGTCTGAATGATTATTATTTTCATGGTACAGAACTGCAGTTGAAGAGTGTCCATCCTCTGGCAAAAAACAATTCCTCAGGCTAAAGAAGCTAGAAAGAAAATAATTCTACAGGAAAAAAAAAAAAAAAAAGCCATTTTATTCATTAATCTCAATTTGCATTTTCTTTTTAATCTGTATAGAAGTTTATGAAGCACTAAAGCAGTTACTACCAAAAAGTACAAAGTGCTATCCAGATTTTGTGGAGTACTGCTGGCTTCCTGCCTGTCTCAGCCTCAGAATGAAAGGAAGAAAAGGGGAACCTGGTAACCAAGAGCCAAGTCAAGTCACAGATTTTGAGTCTGGATGCCCTTGTGTCTAGACATGGCTCCCATGCCTTACCACATTCAGAGCTGTGAAAGGGGAAGAACAGAACTCTACCATTATGTTTCTTCTAATTCATTGTGTGAGTTTTAGCTTGATCTCAAAGCTAGACTCAGCTGTGGTGGTGGTGTGAAATGGTAAGCTTTGCTAGACTTATGCCAAGCAGCAGAGTCCTCAAAGTTCATTCATGGTTGGTGCCTTTGTGAGAACTTCAACTTTTCTCTGTTTGGCCTGGATAATCTGTGTGCAGCACAATCTGTCAGCAGGTCTCCAGAGCTTTTCCCAGCAGAATGTGGGTAAGTGGAACTCAGATCAGAGCCAGACCAATACCCAGCAGTACAGGAAGCCATTTGGGTTGCTGCTTGTCCTGGTTCAGCTAGGATAGGGTTAAGTTTCCCCAGCAGAGAGAGAGGGGGAAGGGATCTCCAGCCGGGTTATTCATACCATGCTGACGTCAAATCCTCAAGTCCAAGCGCAGGATTGCTGGAACTTTTTCCTTTGTGGCTTTGGTGGCAGGGAACTCACGGTGGGTTTGTTCTGAAACTATTGCGGTATTTCTCTGTATATCTTTTATCTTGCTTACTGTTATTACTGTTTACTGTTGTTATCATTGCTACTGTTGTTGTTCAGATTGTTTTATCACACTGTTGTATTAAATTTCTTCTTATTTTACCCCGGGGTTTGTGCCTCACTTCCAGCCTGACCGGCTGAGAGTGGGAGAGGGGCAACGGCAACGTGGTCTCCAGTCCCGGCAGGTCCTAAACCAACACAGTGCTTTACTTAGGTCTGCCTTTGGACCAGCTTGTAACCTTGCAACATGTGTCTATACACGTATAACTGGAACATATTGATGTGACTAAGAAGGAAGTGGAATAAGAGTGAACTACGTAGCTTTTTGCTACATGGTAGAAATACACCAGCAGACAGCCCATTTCATATGCTAATAGCCTTTAATATCCTTCTGCCATGTTTCACAGTTCAATTATTCATTTATTTAACAAATCAAGTTGAAAGGGAGAGGAAAAGCGTTATGTTATACAGAATCTTAGCCACAGAAGTGGCCTATATTGTAGAAACTGACCCTTTCTCTTTTTTTATTAACATCTGGTGATATGATTGGTATAAAGCGTTGTAGGGCAGGGTCTTATCCCAGCTTGGCATCCTGCCTTGAACTCCTGTGGCCTGGCTGTTTTACTCAACCAGCTCCTTCCATAGCCTCTATTTTCAAAGCCTCTTTTTTCTTTATTCCATGATGATAGCAACATTTGTGCAGGCATTCAAGCACTTTATTTCCTTAAGTCAGGTTTGATCGAAGTGACAATTCAGAGACTGAGCTATATAGTAGTCCTGTCCTATATATCCATCTGTTATAGGGCACTCTATCCTTTAGCTGTTCTTTTGTTATATGTATAAGGTCCCAGGAATGGGTTTCTTATTACCAATGAAGTATTCTTCATTACCTTTCAGCTAATGTCTTCCTTTTAAAGTACACTTGTAATGGTTTAAGCCCTACCGGCACCGGAGAGCACGTTGTTGTTGCCTCTCCCCCACCCTCAGCCGGTCAGGCTGGAAGTGAGGCACAAACCCCGGGGTAAAATAAGAAGAAATTTAATACAACAGTGTGATAAACAATCTGAACAACAACAGTAGCAATGATAACAACAATAAACAGCAATAATAGTGAACAAGACAAACGATATACAGAGAAATACCGCAAAATGGTCACAGAACAGGTTCCTGCCATCAAGCCTACCAAAGAGCAAAGTAAAAAGGTTCCGCCCCTGGACCTGATGCCAGCATGGTATGAATAACCCGGCTGGAGATCACTTCCCTCTCTCTCTCTGCTGGGGAAACTTAACCCTATCCTAGCTGAACCAGGACGACACTATAGCTTTTTTATTCAGCTTCACTATACCGATGCCTACTTTTGGAGCTGTTTGATAACTGTTCTGGAATAAATCAGCATCTTTCCCTCTCTCTGTGAGAGAGCAGAGAAAGAAAGAAAGCACTAAACAGAAAAAATGAGTAAGAAGATAAAGCTTGAGGGATACATTACAAATGAAAACATGAAGAAAAAGACAATCCTGTTATTTCCTGAAGATGCACCTCCCAAGCAGAAGGCCAGAGAAACATGTTCTGGCCTAACCCCAAAGTAAATAAAAACCCCTTCCTTCTCCTTATCTTGTCATATTTTTTAGTGGAAGAGGAAAAATAAATATACGAATTTTTTAGTTGTATAATGATGAGAGTGAAAACCAAAAAATATAATGCAGAGAATAGAAAATAAAATATGAATGTAAGTTTTATAGGATTGAAGGAGAAAAACTCTATAGGCAGGTTCAAAGACCCTTGATGATTACTGTTATTCCTGGCTATTATTAAGTGCAACCAGGGTATGACCACGCTTGAATTCTGCTTTTGAATTATTCATCACTTTTACCTTCATGTAAAATAACTATTTGTAAGATCTTTAATCCTTTTAAATTTATTTTTTTTCACTAACATGAAAATCTAAGTAGGGCTTTAAGATTTGTAACTCTCTGTTAAAAACCTTGCCTAATTAGAAGGAAGCATGAGAGCCAGCAAATAGAGCACAGATCCAGAAGTATGCCTGTAACTTTAGAATCATGGTACTTTACAGTCTAAATGGCCAAGATGGTTAAGGGGACAGAGAAAAGGCATGAAAAGTGTCATTGTTTGAAAACGTTGCTACAGGACAACATCAAGGCCATAAAGAAAACACAAGCTTTAGCCTGTGTGACTCTTGTAGCTCAATCCTTTACATGTGTGTCCTCCTTGCTTCTGGCTACTGTATAGTTGGTGTTAAACAATTAGATTACTTTTTCCATTCAATTTAAAGTTGCTGTCAGCAAGATGGACTGTCAGAATAGCATGAACTCTTTTATAAAATTCTTCATATGTATTTTGGAAAATGTTGCATTAGCCTTCAAACTTTTGCTTGTGCATTTTAATTTCAAAGCTCCACATATAAACAGTTATTGGTGTCTCACAGCCTTCTGGTTTGCAGAAAATGTACTGTCATTCACCGTCCACCTAGGTTTTTTATAGCCCAGTTCCCTAAAGAAAGATGATTTACTATGCTGTGTCTGTTTCCTGCAATAGCTGTCTCTCTCAAATCACTTTTAAAATAGCTGTATGATTTCATCCTCATTTGACAGAAGTAAATAAAACCTTTAAGAAAATGTATTTTCTACAGATCAAGCAAAAATATAGGGCTAGAAAGGTGGGGAGACCCTGCTAGTGCTCTGACAGAAGGAGACATTGCAGGATGAAGCTTTGCTAGTCCTGCTACCCATGGAATTACTTCCCTATCCTTACCCTCCTCCTGTTATTCCCATTAACTTCCTTCAGGTGGCTTACTAGTGAGAAAGGAACCCCATGATGTAGGTGCTTTACACATGAGCAGTCACTGTAATTGTTAGAAAATATTGCTGGATTCCATATAAGTAGAGCTACAGAGGGGACACAATTTTTCCCAAACCCTGATTTTGTTGGGTGGGTGCTTTTAAAGGTGTTTTCTTTCTTTTTCTCCATGCTCTTTTCTATGAGGGAAAGATTAAATAAATAGAAAAGGTAAAAAGAAACAGAAAAAAACCCAAAGTTAATTATTTACTTTCTGCCATTTTCATTGAAATGTTTTCCCCCTCAAATGTTCCAGTCACAGAAGAACCTTTAGTCATACCATGGTCTGTCTCTTCTCATGGTTCAACCCATATAATTTTGAGAGACCTGCTTGGCCAACCTAGCTTCTTCATGAGAAATTACTGTTATTAGGAAAAGTTAAAGTTCTAACTTTTTCTCTGAGACATTAAGTTGGCAAACTCTCCAGTAATCTGTCTTGACTATACTGATTTGTAGTTCTAATTTGAGAATAGTTTTTGGTTAAAGCATCTGGTTTGTTTCAAATAGGATATACAGTAAAAGTCACTACATTTTCTTTTCTGCTCTGTTGCTAATGATAAAGTGTCCCTAATGTCTGAAATTTTTCTAGCAAAAATGAAATCTAAATCTGTCAGTTAATAATAATTCAGGGATTTAAGGCGTTTGATTCACTTTACACAGTCTTCCCTTGTATTATTTTATTCTTTTCTCTTGGCAGGTGTTCCACGGCTGAGATTTCACTTTTTAAGGTACTGTGAATAGTATCTGTAGAATCTGAATGACTTCAGTTTGCTCAGCCAAAAGCAAAGCTAAGGGCAATGAGGCATCTTGTATTTTAGAGGCTCTGGGTTTACTATGAAAGATGTACTTTTTTAAAGATGGATAAGATGTGACAGGGTGTCCATTAGGGCTCTCCCTTTTTATCCTTTATTGAATGAAAATGTCTAATGATCTTAAATGCTGTTTTTGACAGGGGCCTAGAAATCAAGTATTACATCTCAGACTATGCACACAACCCTTTTCAAACATATAAAATGAATAATCAAATGTACCTCTGAAAAGAGAGAACCATTAACTTCTATTTTCTAGAGGAGGAATGCACTCATATGTCCTTGTAAAGACTAAAGGAGAAATGGCCTTTTTTTTCAATTAGATCCATTACTTGAGGAACAGATGTCTTAGAGACTGAAATTGCATTGTGCAGAGAAGCTCAAACTCACTGCATAGAACACTACCTGAATGTACAAAATGACCGAGTACGGTGTTTTCAGCTCTATTTTTTATGACACAAGAAACCCTGAGAGAGAAAGTTTTTGTTTTGCTGTAGGGAGAGTAAGCAGGCTCAGTGGAGGAGATTGCTAATCACAGATAAGACTGTAATGACTCTTGCCAGAACGTAGCTGGCTCCACAGGATAATAGGATTAAAGTCTTCCCTTCTGGAAGAGCAGGCAGTGCACCAGAGCTGAACTATCCTCTGCAAGTATGTGGTAAAAATCCAAGACTGAGTATGACGGTGGCACACAGTTCCTACTCCTTCAGTTGAACAGACAGTTTTACTCTCTCACCACCTTTTACAGGAACATGGTTTTTTGTAGCTTTTCCAGAGAAGTGCAGTGCTGGCTTGCTAAGACCCATCTTCAGCTGCCCCCTTCCTTTGGAGTGGGAGAATAAGTGAGGCTTATAAGTGAGCCAGCTTTTCTCCTACAGCAGATGGTCTAGGTCATAAGCTTGCATTGGCTGACCTGAAGGGATGTGGTGATGGGATGCAGAAAATGTCATTCTCAATCATTGCTTCCACTCTGGTCTAACCCTTATTTCTGAAGATTTGACATCACTGACTCAGGAGTTTAAAGTCTGAGGTGCTCTGTGAGATGATGTGGTTAAAGTTTATTTCCTAATGAAAGAAAAAAAAAAATCTTTGTTGCCTGTTTCAAAAGAGAACTTTGAGTGAAATGGTCTTAGAGGACTGTCTTTTGTAGGGAATATCCCTCCAGGAAGACCAGTGCTGCATCTTTTCAGTTATCAAAAGAGCTCATTTACTACAGATATCAAACAGCTCTTCACACTTGTTGTAAGTCAATTTAGAAAGAAATTTGCTTGAAAACTGTATTTCAGAAGTTTTTCCTATACTGCAGTAGTATTTAAAATAAGAAGGAAGGCAGAAATTAAGACATTCATACCAATAATGCTAAGAACTTCCAAGTTTTTCTTAAGAAAAATCTGTGAGGCTGGATAACATTACTGTTAGTGAGGTCAGTATGAAAACGTATATGTCAAATCACTTCAAGCTTGCAAGGTTGGGGTTTTGGTCAGTTAGTAGAAAGTGGCCATCAGACTTCATGCACATTTTACCCTTGTAACAACTGGACCTAATTAAAAAGCTTGTAATAGGTGGAGTTAACCGAGTCAGCCAAAATGCTCCAGACTCTTCCTACAGCACATGGGTTGTTTTTTCTACTCAGCACTATACTCCATCATTTGCTGTTATATTTTATGCTGTGGTATGTCAAGTAATGGGAACCACATAGGTCAGATGTCACTGCGTTACTGAGATTTTTTTAAAGCATTCAACTGTTGAAATGCCTTTTGAGGAGCAGGCACCTTTATAAAGCAATAGATTCTGTCTGGTCATACTTTCTGTCTTCTAGACACAGTAATGTTTTCCTTACATTACCAGCTGAGAACAACATTTCTTGGCAATCAGTTGAGCAAATTAACGCAGGAAAGGGAATTTGTCTGCTTTGGATACTATTCTAACATTGACCACAGAAGGAACAGAGGTAAGGGAAGGTTAATTCACAAATTCTCTTGAAGAAATAGGGAAATGCTTTATATTTACAATAGAAAACCATTCTTTCTAGACAGTGATTAAGATAAATAATTTTGTGATGTAGGCTGTCAAATAAAGTCATTGGGAGCACATTTTGAGCAATTGCTCTAAGTGGAGCTCTTTGTCATTAACCTGAGACATGTTTTCCAGTATTTATGGCTTATGTTGTGAATGGAAGACTAAGCCTAAACTCGGTACATAAATTTTTCTGACACTATCCTTTTTTGAAGATAATGCAGCCGATAGCTGAGAGAAAGCCATGTGGCTGAAAGCAGTAATTGCCTGCCTGGCAAAGAAATACTGTCTCTTCTTTGCTTACACAGGGGAGGAGGAAGCTGACTGCAAAGACTAGGAGATAAAGTAGCCAGGGGCAAGATCTTTGCCTGAGAGCTTGGGTGACTCTGGCCAGCCACAGCCAGGCTGGGGCTGCCTTTTCTTTATCCTGCACAGCTCTATTGTGCGCCAGTGCTGCAGCTATGTTTTTTCCTAAGTGCAGCCACTGAAGGGAGAACAAATGATGACAGCATGTGAGGAGGCCTGTTGTTCCCACTCAGAGCTTTGCTCACAGGGCAGAATGATGCAGAAGTGGAGAGTAGCGTATCAAGAATTTCAGGGCCATCCCCGTTCTCTGTTACGAGCAGACCTGTCAACACTGCTTACACCATGTGATAACAGCCGATCTATCACCTATTAGCAAGGAAATGCAATCCCTAAATCTGCACAGATTAAATTTAAATTATACACTATGTAAAATTAATCAAAATCCTTTTTTTGTCTTTGTGAAACTGCACAGGCTGAATCAAAAGTGAAACCCATCTTTTAGCAAATATCTAGAATATTAGGTTAACAAAATTTGAAAGCCAGAAGAATCCAGGATGTGATTTCCATTCCTATTAAGCAAGGAAACTAATCAATGTTTAAATGAAATTAAATCAGTGGATCAAGATCTGAAAACAGTCTAAAATAAGCAAAAGCATTTTTTATTTGTAGGCGAGTAAGACCACTGTGACCACAGTCTAGCTTGTTAAGGACTCTGCTTGGGATTGCATTTCATTTTACTCTCTGGACATTGCAAACCTTGTCTGGCATATCATTTGGCACAAAGTGATTCTAGTCTGATGGATGGTTCCACAAAGACAGTTACCTTTTAATGCAAAATATTATTTCCTTTGTTGTTATGTTTGTTTCTATCTAAAGCAGTACTAAAATGTGTATTAGGCTAAAAGTTTGTCTGAGTGTCTCCATAATTTTTATTAGTTTTGGTAAGTTTAAAGATAAAATATGTTCACATAGAAACTGAATGTTTAAAAAGATATAAACAAATGTCTGTGCTTCACTTGTAAGCATTATGTATAGTTATGAATGATGAAAAATACTCCCTCTTTGCATGAAAAAGGACAGTTTTGCAGGGCTTAAAGAAACAAGAAAGTTTAAAAAGTTGTTGATTTATTTTCTTTCTTGTGTTAGCACTACTGTTATTCACTTGGTTGCATTTGTGATTAAAATATGCCAGACACTGTAAGGGAAACAGCCCCTTGCTATAAGAGTTTAAAATCATTATACAACTATACAAATTAACTGATGCTTATAGAATATATTTAAGACAAAATTCATTTTTGCAACTTGTAATTACAATTGATTGCTGTGTGTTTATGCATTTGATTAATTCCAGAGCTCAAAGTATCTAATTCATATGAATTTTTAAGTTATTTTAGGAAAATTTAGAAAACTAGTGCTCCTAAATTTGAGATTAGACTTGTTTTCAGTGGGAGATGCTGGAGTCTGATCTCTGTTGAAAATTTTGTCTTTTCATCTTGGTTGAACTTCTGAAAAGTGAAGACGGTTTATGGTCTCCTTTTCTTAAAGAAATCACTAGTGAAAAAATGACAAATCTAATAACCTACTTACAAGAAGCATCAATACCTGTTTTACTCATTAACTATTTTTGCTCATTTAGAATTCGGATATCAAAAAATGAGATCTTAAAGACTACAAATTATTTATTTTTTACATTGTGGAACCAACACTGGGAGGAACGAGAGATCCAGAAACAACCAGATGTGAGGAAATGAGAGGTTCTAATGTAGTTTAAGGACAACAGGGGAATAATATGCTGTTTAGAGAAACATTTCTATTTTCTGATGCCATCTTCAAAGAGGTTAGAATTCTTTATAGGTATTCCCCATTTAAAAGGTTAATATCAGGTATGACACACTATTGATTAAGAAAATGGAAGTCTGAGGAAAACTCACAGAATTATATGTAAAATATATGTTATTTATATAAAAAATATAAAGATTACATATTATATTATATTATATTATATTATATTATATTATAACACAGAAACTTGGAAGAAAATAATCTGTTTCCTGACGAGGTTGTCATGAGATGACATGTTTCTAGGAAAAAAAAAATCTTCAGTGTAAAAACTATTCAGAGTAGAAGAATTATACATGTTGTAAAATTCAGCCAATGGATAACTGTACTTGGTACAGAGGTGAATATTCATCATATGCCATTTTGGATTTCTTGAAAAGGGGATAAAAATGGTGTTGATGGAAAGAACATTTCAATAGCTAAATAAAATTTTTTTCATGACATATTCAAAATATATGTGAATATATGCATATCTTAATTTTATATTAAGCTTATTTGAGCTTCTATACGAAAAACTAAAGATAAGTTGCAACAAAGAATTGATGACAAACTAAACATAAACATAACTTATTTAAAAAATACCATGTCATAACTTAAAAGTTATAGATGGCATTTCTAAAACAGCAGTTCCACATGTCGAAGACATGCTTGTCTCAATTTGTTTTCAGATTTTGTCATCTGCTGCAACAGCTGTCTCTTAAAAAGCGCAGAATAGGTTCTGCAGACAAATCTCACCATGGGAATTCTCCTCCAAGGGAAATCTTGCGCTGTGGCAATTAACAGCTCACATGTTCGGTGTGATGCATAGCAGGCGTGTCATGCTGGTGAGATGTTAGAGGAGCCCTGACATTGCAAGTTGACTTGTCTCAGTAATGGGTGCAGACCAGCATGTGTGTACCTCTTCTACACAGCAAAATAGGCCAATGCAGCACATAGAAAGCTGTTAAAATTAGGTATCTATGAATGGAATTGAGAACTGGTATTCTCAACTGCTTAGCTTGCACTTGATTCTGTAATTTTGTGTAGGTTACCTAGCTGTCTCATTATTTTCTAGCTGTGAGCAAGAGAATACGTCTCATACTTTTCTACAGATGTTGGGGGTCACAGTGAGGCTTGGATTCACAAAAGCTCTGTTAGAGCTTTACTGAAAGCTCTAGTGCAAGGGTCTGATTGAAAACTTTGATGTAGGGGGTCTAGTTTCAGAATGACCTTCACTCCTGTATCATACTTTCCTTCTGATAAGAAAGTGTTTTTTTTTTTTATTTTTTTACTCTGTTCAGAAGCCATTGTCATAGCAACTTCCCCTTGAACCACCTTTAGATAGATACTTTTCATCTTCAGGGCTATCTATGTTACCGTTCTGATTTTACCTGAAATATTAAATGAGGACTTCAAGACCTAGCCTCCAACTCTTCTTAGCTTTAGGGAATAAACAAACACCATCTAAAAAAAGCATATTGGTATGCTCATATCCTGCAAAAGATATGACTAGCTGCTTCTATTATGATATGATAAATGAGTACAAGAATTTTATTTAGAAAGATGCTATACTTAAAATAATAGTACAGAGTTAATAATTTTAATTTTAGAATTTTACTTTTTTAGGAAGGGGAATATAATTGAAATATAGTCTCAATACAGATAAATATAACAAAATGCACGATACAGAAATCTAATAAAGGCCAAAAACCAGAGCAGCTTTAAAAATGGGACAAGCACAATCACCCTAAAACAGTTCCAAGCCTTGGGAGAGCTTAAAACAGTTTGTAAAATTCAAGGGTTCTCCACCTGTTTCCCTTCCTACTTCTAGTGCAGCTGTTCTTGCAAAAGGTTCATTCTGCAAAAGTTAGTTTTAATACCAGTTGGAAAAGGAGACTAAAATATTTTTGATATGATCAGACTAGATGAATTTCACATCTCTCTAAAAGACCAGCCTGGGCCAACAGCAGTCAAGTCACACTTAATCCTTGTTTTGAGAGTTTAAGGGAAACACAAACCCTGTGCTGGTTCTCAGCTGAGGAATAAATGCAGGGTAAATTCTGTCCCTTCCCTTTAGCTACCAGGATGTCTTGCAATAAATAGGAGGTAATAAAATGAAATGCAATATATAGCAATTTGCAGATCATTGAGGCTGACTCAGCAACGGCTCTCTCTGTATTACATGAAGTTCAAGCTGTCATTGCTATATGCTGTATGCTTTCCTCATCCATTTGAAAAACAGGTGTTCAGGTTACTGTTCCTGCTGCTGTACTAAGGAGGTGAAAGGGACTGGTCACACCGAGCAGCCGTGGAGTTCCCCAGTCCTTGGCTCGTGTACTTGAGCTGGTCTTACATGGAGGATTTTGGCATGTCTGTTTGGGCTAATTGGTTTGACAGATAATTAGGTCTAATGAGCCTGAAGCACAAAATAAACACGACATTTATGCTCTGCCTTTTATAACTCTGGCATTTCTCTCATTTTGGTGAAGTCTATTCATGTCACATAGACTGAAATACCTAGTTGATCTTATGACTGCCCCAAGCACATGGTAATGTCTCTCTTAATGCCAAGAAGCGTATGAATAACACAGTTTAAGTTATTGTAGTGTTAACATGGATCATCCCATTGGGGGCTCTCCTGTTCATTCAGACATGGGGTTGAAGGATCAAACTAAACCTATGTTTATTATTAAGTGGAAGGAGACACATGTGGAAGAATTGTCTTCAAAGAAACTGTAACATAGTGAAGTTTTGAGCTGAATGCAATAGGTATTGAAAAGGACAGAGCTGCTTAAAATAATGACTAAAATTATGATCATTTAATTCATGTGAAATTATGAAAATATAAATGGCTGATCCATGAGTTGTGGAAAGAATAATCTTAATAGAGCTGATCTGATTCTGCTGCACATTATGAAAAGAAACGATGTTTTACTCTATATGCTGAAAGATAACCACTGTCTTCACTGTTATTAGCAACTAAAATTACCAAAACTAAACAAAACACTTTGTCCATCAGTTCATTCATAACTGAGCTGCAGGTTTGCACATCTACACAGGGTGCTTGAAAATCAAAAGGCTGACCTGCGGTGAGGTCTCCACATCCTATTTTGGTGTGAAAATACAGAAGATCCACTGCGTTACCATGGTACGTATTTGTTAGATGGAATTGAGTTCCAGAAAGTTTTTGGGCAATCATACTCATACCAGTTTTTTCCTTCTGTGGCTGATCTCCAGACTCTAGCCTCTGTTTGAACAGAATTGCACAGGCATTGCAGTTGTACAGAGGCTCATTTGTTCTGTTTCTGGTTTTAAGGTTGCCTTACAGGGAGGCTTTGAGCATGTAACGTCATATCTCTGGCTGAGTTCTTGGTCTGTACAATGAGGATGGTTATTCTTTCTTATTCGATTAATTATTTAGAAGACTAGATGAAGCAGAACTACCTTTTCAGGTGTCACTTTTATTGCCACTAGCGAAAATAATGCTACCATATCAGGTTTATTTTAAACTCATTGTCAGGGAATAAACGACTACAAACACTGCAGACAAATTAGATCCTGTACCTTAACTGTTTATGAGTCAGATACGACAATGACAAACGTAATAGAAAATGTAACAGTTAAAAACCTATATGACTTTATTTCATCAGGTCCATCAAGCATTATTTTTAAGGTATCCACTTTAATAAGTAACCCTGTAAAATGCAAAATAGAGGGTTTTTTTGATGGATGGTAGTTACAAAGCATTACAGCATCCAGTTCAATGAGACTGATCCTGATTAGGACATCCAAGTCCCATAATAATACAAATACAAATACATAACATATCTAGATACAGTATCTATATCAGTATGATTTAAGGAAGAAATCTTCACCTATATCTGAGATAAAGAATTGCTAAGGTTAATAGAAGCTATTGAGGGAAAGGGAAAGGAAGAGAGAAGTAGGTGTCATTTTATTGGGTAATTGTTCCCTCACATAAAACAGAGATAAGAAGCATGTATAAGAGCCCTAGGGATGAAGAATGGGTTAATCAGCAGTTAATGACCCAGAAAGCATTTTCAGTTTTTCGTAGGGAAAAAAATTGCCCCAGTTTTCCTTGAATTTGAATTTGTAGTCAGGTGTTCCCACGAGCCTGTTTCATTCTACCACTGTAAGCAGGGTAGGAGATATTTAAAAGCCATTTCTTTTATATTGCATGGCTCTTCCTCTTGGAGTTAATCAACAGGACTTACAGTTCACATCGCTGTCATAGTATCATAACAGAGGCTATTCGGACCACATCCATTAATATAGGATTACATTGTTTCTGATGACATGTCAGCTTTGATGCATTCAACCAATAAATGAAGGATGTTTAGTGTGTCTTTGTTTTCATGTATTAGTTTTACCTACTAAAATAAACCCATTATTTCGTTGAATTAAATATGTAAAGAATGGGCAGGCCTGAAATTAAATAATTTTTTCTAGTGAACATCCTTTCCTAAGAGTAGTAGATGCATATTTTAATGCTTTATATGGCATGCTTAAATTATAATAGTTTTTAACACTCTGTATGATTTCCCCTTTGTAGTTTCATGCTCATGGAAAATGGTAAAGTGTTTATGATAAGGGCTTTTTTGAGCCTTCTATTAACTTGCTTTGTCTCCAGTTGGGGGAAAAAAATATTGTATTCTATGGATAGGAAGATTCCAGGGATCTATTTCAGGGCCTTTCATCAACCTGCTAACAAATTATATTATTACTATTATTCAGTATTGTCCTCCAATAATTCTGCAGTGCTCAGTTCATAAGCAAAAACCACAAGACTTCATGCCAGAGATATTAAAGGAACTAATCTGTACGCCTACCTCATTAGGAGGAGTTGCTTAAGAACATGTTGTCCTTATATACAGATTGCCCCTGTAAGGCTGCCAATGTCAACAAGAACTTGGGTGCATCTGTCATGCTAGTGACTGTAGACTCGATACATTTTCTTGTGTGTGTTTGTGCAGAAGTGGAAAAAATTTCTGAACAATTTTGTTCCTCTGAGTTTACTCCCTTTGCTTCTTGGACCATATAAGAACAAGCATCTGGAATTAGGCCAAAAGAGATTTTAAAAACAGGTTAGATGGTAAAGTCTCTTTTCTCCTATCTATAGGATAACTGATTTAATACTGTAAGTAAATTTTTTGCCTAAGATTTCAGCTCTTGAATGTATTGGATATGTCAAAGAACAAATTCCTTTAAATATCTTAGCCAAACAAAAAAGGATTTTGCAACTGTAAAAACAATAATTGTGTAAATTGTCAGAACTTGCTATTTTATTGTCTCAGTATACAAACGTCTTTCAGATACTTTGCTAGAAAGGCTTTTTCAGAACAGGAGTGCTCTGTGGCACTGGTGGTTGTTTGCCTTGAATTATTCACTGTTTCTCAAGGTAGTCTGTGACAGTTTTCTTCTCTCTCTTGCTTTGAGTATCACTGCAGCAAGCTCAAATCCTCAATTTTGTACGAGTGATTCCACATTAAGAGTGTTGACTCTGTCCAACAGATCTTGTGATGTTTCCTTTAATGGCTGCTATTGTCTTTTGCCACCTCTTATTTGCTTCTAATCTGCTTAATGTATGCCTGATCCTGCAGTGTTCCCACAGCTAATAGTTTATGAGACATACTATTGTAGTAGGGCTACATGGCTTGCATAAATCTGCTAAAACAGTAGTCTATTTAATATTGCCTTCAAAATCTAATAAGCATTCAACTTGGTTCCTCATCCAGTTGGCAGACCTCTATGATATCATTCTGATTTTATGATGAAACACTGATGTATAAATCAGTGATAACTCAAGCTAACTAAACTGAGGTAACAAAATTGAATCAAAGGCCAACCAAAGGGTTATACAGAGTGACTCAAAAAACATGCAGAAAATGAGTGCAATGGCACCCCTGAGGATGCAGCTTTGGGATCTCAGTCTATCCTGCTGCATTTGTGTACGTTCACATTCCTTATGATCACATGCCAGAAAAGTCCTGAGCATTGACATTGCTTAATGTCAGTGTTTAGGGTGGTATCTGCGGTTTGCATGAAAGTGTTGCTGTGGACAAGACATGAAAGTTGAAATTATGAACCCAGAATCCAGTATCTCTGTTGGAGCTCCAAAAGTAATCTTTCAAAATGGAGCCCATTCCTCCCACAGAGGATGCTCTCAACCAAGCCAATGTATGTCCTGCAAAGCTTACATTGTAAAATGTGTGGAAGGGAGAAGTCTTGTTCTTGAAAGAGGATAGACTACTTGACCTAACAGATATTTCCCCTTCTAACTTCTGGATATAATGAGAAAATGCTAAATAATCTTTCCTAGCAATCCTATTTTTCAAATAGACATGCTGTTGCAGGAAAGAAGCAGAGACTCTCTTCAAAATAGAGCAGCCGAGAGCTTTGTGATCAATGATACCCAGCAAGTAATGTCTGGAATACTAAGTCCTTGCTTTCCAAAAAGTAATGAAAGGAAGTATAATGATAAATGGAAGTAAATGCTGTGCCTCGTTTACAAATGTAAATTCCTCCAAGCAGGGTAGTTCAAAAGTGAGCCCTCAGGATGCATGCATTTTAATCACAGTTGAATGGTTAATCACAAAACACTAAAGGCTTCAACCCTGTGTCCAGCTGCTGCTGAGAGACTGCCTCTCTGGCTAAGCTTGGGTGCGGTGAGTATAAGTTTGAATCTGTCAATCAGAAGATTTCCAGTGAACCTAGTTGTCAACCCCAAACTGCTACCAGCAAGGACTCCTGTTAGGCTAAACCTTACAGCTTTCACAGAGCCAGTTCTGCTACAGAGTGTTGTCATTTGTAATGACATTTCCCTGTGCTGAATCAGCAAAGGTAGGGAGGAAATGTACTGTAACTTTGAATTTAATTTACCTCACAGTTTTATAAATCATCAAACAACTCTTTTTGGGATAAATAACAGCTGTCTTTTGTCCTTTTACTACAAAAGGGAAACTGGTGTAATTAATGTCAGACAGTGAGATTGTGCTTGTCTGTGTAATTGGAAGGTGACGTTGGATTTAGCATTTGGTGAATGCAGCCTAAGTTTATCAGATGGTTAACCAAATTGAATACCTCTACTGGCACCATCTTTTAGGACAGTGATACTGTCACCCTTGGGATTGAAAGCAAGAGCATTCCATCTTTGCCACTGTGTTTAACATCGATCTGTAAATTAATGTGGTCCAGAGCTGGGAAAATGGCATGCCATGATATTAAGGAGATAAGGGCTTTTAGTTACTGATATTGATTTAGGTCTGCCCTTCCACAAGATAACTTTTTTAAAAACTTCTGGCAGTCAGATGTATTGAAGGACAAGTCAACTTGTTTTAATGCACGTGGGGAATGAAAGAAACTAGTGTAGTGTCCCTAGTGGGGAGGAGTGAGCTATGTGAAATAAAGTGATGTAATTAATTTCTGAATCCCCCTCCAAATCTGAACTGTTATACACCTGCAAAATTTTGTGCATCCAGAGATATGCAGTCCACTGACTCTCAGCATTCTTCCTGTCTTTTTTTTCCCTTCACTCCATCTGTTCATATAGCACCTGTATTTCCATGCCTCACTGACTCTCCATCTGTTTCTACAATTTGTATCTTTCTCCTCTGCTCATGGCCCTTAAAATTTATAATAGAGGTAGGGAGACATTAGGAATGAGTGCCTCAACATGTTCATCCTACAAAGTCTTCACACTAATGCTTGCTTTCCATTCCTGTCTGCTGCAGCATGTCTAAAGCCTGTTCCTGCGTCTCCAGGGCAGCTTTAGACTATTTCTAATAGCCCACCATCTGGTTCCAATAAGAGGTTAAATCCTATTTCACCCAGCTGTTGCTGGTGATGCAATTTGTACCTTTGTCCATGTACATTCTCCATTAGAGATAGAGTCCTGCAGCAGGATTGCTGTAGACCACTGTGACCTGGCCTCTAGCTACTGGTGACTGACTGACTTGCTCACGGTATACCAACAAAGTAGATTTCCTTCTCAGCTGGATGTTATTGCGCCTGGAGAAAAAACATTTCCCTTTCTACATTGATAGTGACCATTTAGGAATTTTATTCTCACCCCTCACCTTTCTTTCACAAAAGCCGAATTAAAAAAAAAAAACAAAACCAACCCAAAAAGCTGTCATTTAGTGTGAAATATAAGGCTGGGAATTTATCCTGTAATATATTAAAACTGCAACACTTTAAGTGAAGATTTAATTGCATTCATGTCTTTCATTAAAAACCCCATAAAATACACACATAGGCATATTAGAAATTTAATAGAGTGAAAATTCTCATGCTTAATAGTCCAGTAATATAACTTATGCTATATCAGTTAGACATATCACTCAAATAAAATGATACATTATCAACAAACTGGTGCTTGCTGAACCTTCACTAGAGAAATGCTTCAGATTATACTTTACAAACATTTTTGTTCAGGTAGGAAACCAGCCAAAAACTATGGAAAAGTAACCTGCTGTACAAACATAAAAACTCAGTGAAGTTTTTGTCTTTTCAGCCTGTCTTTCTTTGCACTATATTGTCTCATGTTTGTTTCTCAACTTCTAAAGCTGCCAATGGCAGCTTTGTCTGCCCCTGGGTGTTTTCCATTCCTCTCCTTGTTTCCCCTATACTAATACAGCACCAAAGACTTCTCTCTGATGTATGTTTCTATAAATGCTACTAAAGTAACCCCCATGATCAGTTCTTCATTGCAATACTACAGGAGGAAAGACAAGATGCATAAAAGGATGGTATTAAGGCCTTGAGAATCTCAGAACTCCAATTATATTTTAAGATCACATGTGATCTTAAATAAAGCCACAGCAACAGTTATAGGCTAGCACTCTAAGTATCCTGGCCAGATGGAAGGTAGTTTGTGTTCCTATATCACGTATGATTTGGTATGATAAATGAGATGAGTATTTGGTTACAGCTACTCTTGTGCCACTGCTGGGAAAGTTAAGGATTAGGTAATTTTTAATAAAATGATCCAGCATTAATGAAAAAACAGCAGAGCTGCAGATCATAATGCTATCGCTGTAAGGGTGAAACTATGTTAGATCACAAGGCAGCTTTTTTCCAAACTAACAGTCATAGCCATTTTCTTATTGTAACTCCCCCTGTCAATCAACTGATTATCAAAATGGAAAATCTTCAAGAGTTATTATTCCAAAGGACTGAGTCTCTCTGCCATTTTTAGTTTATCATAATGCAATTCAATCTGTCACTGAATGTCACTATGCTCATACACACTTTGCTTGTAATGCTTTCAGTGTAACAAAATATAGTTGCTCCCACCATTTCTTAATCTTCTGCTGGTATTCAGGCCATTTTAAGAAGGTGACCTAGTATCATTCTCTCAGGCATTCAGTTAATCTGGTGCAAAAGAACTTTAAATAAGTAGCTGCTATAGTCTGTTTATTGGAGAAGACCCACAGTTTTGCACAAATAAATATCCCCATGCTGGACACCTGAGACATAAACTAGAAAGATATGTACATATATATTATTAATAAGTTATGCTTTGAGCTTTTGCAGTGCCTTTCATCTAAAGCTCTGAAAGGGCTGTAGAAATATTAACCCCCACAATACTCTTTGTACAGAAGTAAACATGAAACCCATGGAGTACATGTGACTCGCTCAAGGTCACAGAGACATTGCTGCATACGCATCTTGGCTTTAGGGCTTCTGCTCTAATAACTAAGATACAACCCCAAACCCTCAGAAAATAGGCAAATAAATAAACAATCATCTTCACTGGTCTGGTAGGACTGGCTGGAAATGAGATAGTTCAGAAGACTGCAAAATAACCTCACGCAGATGTGTAAATTTGAAACTCACTTTAATTTTGTATGGAATTATAACAGTAATGAAATGAGATTGAACTTGAATAATGAGCTCTAAATTCAGAAATGGTGTGATAATACTTTCCATGGTTCAATTAGTCAGCCATCTGTAGTACTTTCTAGTAATAGTTACATTGCCTGGTTTAGAAAAGATTTAAACGCCTCTGTCTAGTTTTCAAGAACATGTACACATTATACAAGAGATATTGGGCATCATGAGGAAAATATAACAGGAAATGTGTGTGCACATCCAATGGATCTAAATTTAATAGGAAGCCAGCCTGAATATTCAAACTGGATTAACCAGAAAAAAAAATCTGGGTATAACTGAACCTGCACCATGCATTTCCTTTGTAACCAGCTACTCAAAAATTTAACTCAGACTTGAATATCTTTTTGCCTTCAGTCTCTGTTTCCATCATGGAGCACCTGTCTGGCTGTTGCCTGGTGTATTCCCACTCAGTAGGGCCAAGTCTAGAAATGTCGTCACACTGTAGAAGCATTGAAAAGCACTGACTCCTAACATACAGTTTATCCTCAGTATAGGACATTTTATCCTCAGTATCTTGAGTTCGTAAGGATCTCATCTTTCATCTAGGAGGGTTTAACAAGCTACAGAACTAGGATACTTTTATTATACTTAGACTGGGATGGTGAGAAAAGATGTTTCTATACCGCAGAAGTGTCAGTCTCAGGTGAGAACCAGGTAACACATGAGTTTTGAAGAAGCTGGAGCAAGCTGAACAAGGTAAAGCAAATCTGATCTGATTGTGCAAAGAAGAAATAGCTCTACCTTTGGTATGTCCTGAAACCTGGTGTTAATCCAGAGAAGACTGGAGAGATCACACACCATATTTCAAAATGGCTAATACCAAATTTATTAGGGGAAGGCAGGATTTCTTTTGCAAAAGGGAAGGCAAACCACTGAAGAAGGTTGGCTGTATGTTTTAGTTGGTGTTAGAAAGCAGTTGCCATACCATCCCAGAAAAAAGGCAGTGGAAACCCTCTTTTTTAAAAGAAAGTTTAGCATGACCTAGGTTATGTCTTTCACTTTATTGATGATGATAAAAACTGGTTAAATCTATTACTTTATGATTCTTGCAATGCACACAGAAGTGTGTTGCATTGACACATCAATCAGGATTTAAACATGTCTTAATTAGTTGACAGTGCTGTTACTACAAGGGCACTAACCTGATGCACGGTGAACCAAGTGTATTGTCTAAATACTGGCTATTAAAACAGTATTTATTCATATTAATATTAACCTGCTCTTGACAAACTTTCATTGTCCTATTGCTCTGTTGTAGTTAGTAAATAATTTGCTCATGATTGCCTGTCTCTAAAAAGCTGAATCTTTCCGCAAACAAAACAGAAAATGTTCTATGAAAGTATTTTTAGATAAGGAAGGTGAGTTTCCTCCTAGGAAAGCAAGTTAGCAGTGAGCCTGTTTTGTCTATGAGAGGGAGTATAAGCATCCCTAAAATTCTGATTTAATTTTTCTTGTTTTAAATTAGAATGAATATCACCCCACTAGAGCTCCTCCAGGACCATACTCATACCACTTCAGTACTGATGATTCTATAGTATAGAATCTTAGTATGGCTGTAGGGTTCTCTAGCACTTAAAATGTTGTCTTTTTAATTGTGGGTGATAAACACCCTACTCATTTTTGCATTTCACCTGTCTTGATCCTAAGAGACATAGATGCTTATAGAGCTTCATCAGTTTATAGACCATAAAAAGTTCTAGGTTACCCATTTCTTGATACAAAAAGAAAATACTTGAAATACAACACTGTAGAAATTCAGAGGGGGGGGGGGGAAGTCTTGATTATTACAAGCTTAGTAAATGTTGATAATACTGAGTAATACTTTATAATACTCATTTAGCAATAGCCATACTTTCATGAAAAACAGATCATGTCTAACTAGTATAAAACTTGCAAAAAAAAAAATCTATGTAAAAATCAAAAGCATTCTAACACCACAGTTGTCAACAGACTGTATATATTTGTTTCTCACATACTGAAGTTAGATGAGCAATGATGTATTACCACATGTATAGCCGTGAACTTCTTTCTAGTAAAAGAGATGCTGGGAAAACCTGTTATGTGAGGTAAGGTAATATAATACACAAGAGTTTATTGTCAGAGACTTTGAATGAGACTTGACTGAGGTGGTGACTAGGTGGAAGGTTTGTGATTAATATGTCTTACATTTAAATACAATTTAGTATTCTATTTCCTAATACTGCATGTTAATTAATAATTAAAAATTATCTGCAGGATATCCACCTGTGAACGTTTATGAAAATAGATGCTTTATTATGCTTTCCCCCAAAGATGTTGCTACACTCATTACAAATTAGCCTGTGTCTAACTATTATTAGATATGCACATGTAAATTATTATTAGATATCCACATGTATCTTTCACTGATGCAGTTACAGAGTTGTATTCGAAGGCAAAACTGCACCTACTGCATAAGACACAATCGATACCTCTTCCGAAATAACATATCTAAGTTCCAACCATAAGTTGAATAGCAATTAGCTTATGTCCAGAAACAGAAATTAACATCTGCCCACAGATCAAATTAAATTAATGCCATGAATATGAGTAGATGCAGCATATGAGACTATTCAGTTAATAAAGCATCGTTCCACTGTTATTGTATCGCCCAGAGCTTGTAGCTGAAGGTCATAACTGGAGTTTCATTTTGTTGGTTGCCTGTTGGTAAATTTTGTTGGTAAGCTCTGTTGGAAAATACTACCTTTTTAAGGCAGCCATTCATTGTGGCCTTGACTTCAATTAGTTTCAATTCAGCCTGAAGGTATTTTGTTTTACAACCTGCTGCAGGCTTAGTACCACATATAAGACTGCTGCATTAGCAGAGCTCTGATATTTGACACGTATCTGTGACTAGTGGTATATATTTGATCCTTAGCAGCACCATTGACTTGTGAGAGGACATATCTGGATCTATCAGTGAGAAAACAGAATATTATGTCCTTAGAATAGTATCCCAGAGGTTCATCTTTTATCAGGAATAAAAAATAATGTCAGTTAATCACTGATCCTTCCAAAATTGTGACTAAGTTGGGTATTATTTTTTCATTATTTTGTTAATTGAATAATGTATAGTTCCAAAGAGGAAAGGGAACCTGAGAGCTCTATTCACTCTGGAAATAAAGGTCACCTTTATATTGCATATTAGCAAATAAAATCTTGGTAAGATATAAGCACTGATGAAGTCAGCAAGCAATTAAGGACATGACTCCTACATAACCTCTTCAGTTTACAAGTCACTTAATCATACAAGGTGCTGAGCCTTGTCACCCAGGACCTAAAATACATGCTTAATTTTAAACATGTGACTTGGTTACAGGATTCTGTGAGATTACTTGTGCATAACATTAGACACCTGTTTAAATGCTTTGTTGGATCAAAGCAGGAATGCTCAGCATTTTGCAAGATTGTGCGTTAACTGGATTTTATCTCTTCCTCCTGTTGGAAAAGCTCTTTGGTGGATATATGCTTACATAGTGGGATGACAAAGAGCGTCTTCTGATTATGTTGAGATTCAGCTTTTCAAACCTTACTGTATGGGCTAATGTTTGATAATGAAAGTGGTCCTGATCTATTTCTGCTCTAATTTATTCTCAGTTGTAAATTTCCAGTTCTCAGGTATGCAGTTCCAGACAAGCGTGAGAGACAAGAAAGTAAAGCAGATCATTGCAAATTCTGCTCTTCCTGAAATCATGTTGAGGTTATTCTCAAAAATAAACACCAAGCTCCTACATGTGAATATATCCTGGGGAGAACAAAGTGTAAGTGTCACAATGAGCTGCAAATAAATGGAGTGGCTGCTTGTAAACATATGGTCACCCCTTAATGGTTTTAGTATGCCTGCTGTCTGATTTTTCAGTGTTACGCAGATTTACACCTGCTGGACATTAACTTAGCTAGCGTTCAGAGCTGTTTTTCTCAGTGACTGGTTTCAATTCACATACATCTTTACATTTTTCTTTGTTTTTCACAATTAGCTGACTTCTATGAAAATTTCTATTGACCTAATAGGAGCAGAGCAGCAGTACAGTCCTGCTACTATTACTTTGGTCCCCAAGAAATTTTTTAAAATTGTACACCATAGACTTTGGAGCCCTACAGTACGTTATGGCTGGTAGCTGGTTTCAGGAATGACTGGCAGTGCTGCCATTGGAGGGGCTCCGATTCTGACAGCAGTTTCTCTGCAAGTGCCATGTGGCAAAGTTATGTGCTGGACTTAAAAGAGAATTGCCCAGTGCAGACAGGCATCTTTAGACATATATTTTACAGTGAAACTTCCTTTCCCTCTCTTCCCTTTTAGTCATGTCTTATAAGGGTCTAAACTCAAAGCCAAATGGTTCCTAAAAGCAATTAAATAAAGCTACCTGGCCTATGGGCTTCTAGTATGCAAGATGTCAAGTAAAATGAATAGAAAAATATTAGAAGATGAGACAATAACCATTTAGTCCTCCAAATTAATGACATTTAAAAAAATTAGCATTGGTCTTTTGATCACTATGCCAATCCCATAGTAGTTCTGGAATGTTTTGTTTGTAGCTAGTAGTCATAGCCACAGTGGGAAACCCACTGTTGGAAACTGCACAAAGGTATGGGTGACACACTCACACTGATTTGTGTTTTCATGATAGTGGCACATAGAGGACTTAAATATTTGCTGTACTACTATAATATTTGCTGTATTACTCCATTAGAAGTTACTGGGCTGATCTGGAAGGACCAATATTTATACAAAGATATATGTAGGATGTCAATATTTATACAAAGAACTGGAGAGCTACTTCCACAAAATAAAGTTGCAAAGTGGTGCAGAAGGAAGTTCTGGCATTGCACATTGCAGGGTGATGTTGCTGTCCTGATTTGATACAGTCCAGCAAAATCAACACAGAGCAAAGTTTTTACCCGTTTCTGGGTGGTTGTTTCCACATCACTTCACATAACTTATTTCTCTGTTTTCTCATTATCATTCAGTATAGAGTGAAGGGTTTGCTGCTTCTTGCTATGGTTTGGATGGACGTCAAGGCCCACCCATAAAAAGGGGAACTAATAGTTTAAGAGAGCTTAAAGGTCTTTTTTTAAATTTGATTTATTTTGGGCATTGTTTTGGTGCATTGTTTAACGGCTATTTCTAATCTCCTTTGTTAGCCTACCTGTGTTTTAATAGTGGTTGCTACTATTCTGTCTCCAGAATAGCCCTGATATCTTCCTACTTTATTCTCTCCTGTGAGAGAATAAAATCCCTGACTGGAAGGAAAAATCATTAGGACAAACAGTAGTACACAGGCTCTGATTTGCAGGAGTCAAGAGTGCTTTTAAGGGTGTGGATTGATATTTATTAAATGCATTTACAGACCTCAGAGGATATAATATGGCTCAATTAATATTGTACCTGAAGTCATCATTTCTGCTGTCATCTTTTTTCAGATGCTAGTCATGTCTTCTTAACATTCCTTTAATGCATAAATCATACTCATTTACCAATAAGAAGTGGTCCTACTGGCAAGAAATATCACATCTAACCAAGTACTGTGTGATGCAGGCTATTTTGTGAGAGGAAAATGAGGACAAGGAAGTACTCTTAGGTCTAACTATTAAACAAAATACAAGGATATCCAAGAATCGCCTTATAAAAAAGTAAAAAAAAAAATACTCTATGTTTGCAGTGCAATTTGTATTACATTTCTATTCATACCACATGGATTAACATGAACAAGGGATTTTCTTTAATATTTTATTTGGCTGGATTGAGTGCAAGGGTTCCAGTACTCTGCAGATGATCACTCTGAATGACTGGGTGACCCATTAAAGCATTCTGCTGAGGCATGTCTTTGTCCTGCCAGCTGGAGGATTTTGCCAGGGTTAAGTGCCAAAATATATTTCAATGCGAAAGTTTTAACTAATTCAAGAAAATTGTTACGTAACCTCGCTGCCAAGAATAGTGCTCACATATACTGTTACGGAGAGATGTGATGAAGTTGAATGTATTCATATTTGCAAAGTGCTTTGATAAGAAGGTGTTATAGAGTGCAATATATTATCATGCTAAATATGTACTTCAGTCTTTGAACAGGGATTGTGTAGATGCAAAATAAGCTAAACAGGATTTTCAATTAATATGCACTGAAATAGTTTGACTAAATTCTATGAAAAGAACAAACACTAACATTTGCATATGACCAATGATTAGTTATATGCAGCCACATTACTCTTATATGCATATTAGTATCACCTCCTGCAAATATTTCCTCTTTAGAGTCTTCAAGACAAGGACAGCAGATCCATGCTTATGTGTGTTTTACATCAGCATGGGATCTTCCTCAGTGTCTCAGAGAGCAAATATTTTTGCATTACAACAAAAATTTCTCAGAATTATTTCATGACATGATTTTATTTCCAGAATGAATGTATTATTTTTCATCCTTCTCCCAGGACAAAGGAATAGTAAGGAACAGTATTAAAGTGAGGCTGAGAGTTAATTATGCGAGACATCTGTAATTATATGTAAAGTCTGGTTGATACTGTGTCTCCATCAAGTCAAGACCAAATGCCCCACTGACCTCAGGAGTAGAGATCTAGTCCCTTGACTGGTAAACAGTTTTTATTATTATTTTATTGTACTTCTGTGTGTAAGTTCTTGCTCTGCCACAACTACTGACGTTACATAAAAGCCAACAGCATGTTCCACAGAGACAACAAAAATGTAAAGGAGGAAGCTGTTGGTCACAAATAGTAATTATTTATGCTATTGGAACTATCACACAAGGTAAAACCAGCACATCCTATAAGGGATTGTTTGCATAGCAACCTGAAGTCTGGTGTTGCAGAGAATAAATACATACCTGACTGTTGGAACATTGACTTTTTTACCTTGGAAACGTATTTACCTTTAGAGAAGGTAATTATTTATTAAATGCATTTACAGACCTCAGAGGATATAATACGGCTCAATTAATATTGTACCTGAAGTCGTCATTGCTGCTTGTTCAACATTTAGCCTGTACCTTTAATGAAATGGGAAAGTTTTATATATAATCATTAAACAAACAAGTTGTGGCAAACAAGTTTATGGTATATGGGTATATAAAGGCTTTTAACATTTTTTAATATAATTTTCCTCAAGATAATAACATGCAACTGTTTTCTATCATTTCCTCAGACTGTTAGACCAAATGCCTTTTGGTAAAACTGGGGAGTGTATGTTTATTCTCTCACATTTCATTTCTTAAGAAAAAAAACATTATATGTATAATATAGTCATCATCTAGAGAACATACAAATCTTACACTGTTACTCCATTCATATGTTTTTTTTGAGCTGTCACGCCAAATTAACCCGTGATACAATATTGTGTTACCAGTGAAGCCGTACCACTTACTCGCTTGAACTCTTTAGTTTTAACTGAAAGATTTATCATTCTGAAGAGTTCCTCTGTCTTCAGTACTTAGTACATGGATCCTTGTAAATCCTGACTGCTTTGATGTTATTGCTTCTTTTTGTTATAGAGCATATATTTTCCTTCTTTGTTCATCATGGTTTTCTTTATTGGAATGTGCAAAAGGTTTTCTCATATAAACAAGATAAAATACCCACTGTGGTTTATACTTGACTCATACAGGTACAGTTATGCAACTTTATTTAATTTGTTGTGGTTATTGCACTTAAATAATTTGTTGTTGACAATCAGTAATTTTGCAGGTAAATTACATCTGCTTAAATGCAATAGCTTGTTCTTCCTTACTTGTGTATTTAATTGCTAAAACCAAGATTGTCCTGTGTGTTGAGAACATTGCTGAATGAAGAGGAGGTTTTTAATCGCAAAGATCCAGGTTTGATGAATATTTTAAATACTTTGTGATACTGTACAGAGAATATCCACAAGAGGGAACTGTTTTACATAAAGAGGAATCATTTCTTTGCTGCTAAAATACTGCTCTCTGGAGCCAAACCCACTGGATTTATGGCGAGCTGGCATGATTGTGTCCCAGACTATGCTATATGGTAGCAACAAGAAAAACACAGATACACACAGCGTTTGTTAGGTTCTGGAAATCGTACTCAGTTAAATAAGTAAATTTTGAGCTCTTGTGTTGAAATATGAAATAGAACACTAACCTGAAATCTAAAAGGCGTAAGTTTTGTGTTTGCTCGGCATAGATGTCTCTAGGACATGGAGCTGGAAAACCTTGTTTGGTCTGAATGCAACGCGAAATGCAGTTGTTGCCTCAGTAAATGAAGCCTGCAGCCCTGGTGTGATTTTCCAAACTCCACTTTATAAGACCTGCACTAGAAAGCAAGCCCTTATTCACAAAGAAGTAAACTCAGATGGTACTTGAGTGATACTCATTCAAGTATCATTTGTATCTCTGTCTATGAATTGGTGAACAAAATACAAAGTTAGCCTATATATGCTTTGTCTTTAGCAGATAATGCCTATTAAGCAAACTTTTCACTGGTAATTTAAGTCTCACCAGCTGGTATCAATGAGTTTACCTTTGTATGAGTTTCATTGTAAATATTTGTAGAACTGAGACCCATTTGTATAAATAAGAGGAGGTTTGTTTATACAGATAACAGGAAAGGGTTTTCCCTGGATATATAGTGTGAAATTTATAAACTAGAACTCCTAATGTATGTGTTGTTTGGTTTACGAATAGTTTTTGAGCAGCAGAACTTGAAATCATCTTTTTACAAGGGATCACAATAGATCTCCTACCCTTGCCCAGATCTGTGTGTAAATGTTGTGTAAACATGTTCAAATTATTTTAATATAGCCTATATCCTATATAGCCTATATCCTGACGTGCACTTGGTTTGCTTTAGTCTGAATTTTTCTTTAGGACCAACCTTTGTATTTGTGGGTACAGTATTACGGCGATACTATTTTAGAAATGCCTACTGGTCCTGTTTGCATCTGGAGTGCTTATGAAACCAGTGTCTGCAGCACTCAGCTGCAAAGCTACCCAGGTCAAATAAATACTTTTAAACTCATACCTTCCGAATGTATAAAGTGAGAAAACAGATTTTCAGACTGCGGCCTCTGTGTCAAATCTTCTGGGCCTCCTCAAACAACAGCAAGAGAAGGCGTGTGCCATATTACTGTCTTCAGAGACGCAGCCCTTGCTGTTTACCAGACCAGAATACAGGACAAACTCCACAGTGCAACAGCCTTCCTTGGGATATGCTGCTGTTCATTGCCCAGGTCTTTCGAGGTGCACAGGGTTTGTGGTTTCCATTAGCTGTAAGAGCATCTATAAGTACCTGGCACTTCTGAAGATCAGACATTGAGTGGCTCTGTTATGATGCTTTTCCCCTTGCTCCGCTCCTGGTGATTGCTGATGGATCAAGGGATCTGTAGGTATGCCTGCAGCTGTGAAAAGGGTGCTCCTTGGACAGCAACCCATGGACGCAGAGCAAATGACCATCAGGACCAGGTTCTGAGCCTGGGTCCCAAGGTGTGTGATCCTGTCATGACAATGCTTTGTGGCCCAGGTGGCTTTCTAGCTGTGAGGAGGGTTGGTAATGAGACATAGCAGGTGGCAGCAGCTGTGGCAGCATGGGGCTGCATGTGGCAGCTGTGACATGTGGTTTCTTTTCAATCTCGCTTGTTTCCTGCATCTAGAATCCTCCACTTAATTCCCAGCATCCTGGGAACGGGCTGCTTCAGGAGCACCATGTTAACAACTATCCATTTTCCTCCGGGATACAGGATTTTCTCACTTTTATATACCTCGATATTGTTGTCTAATGCTTTCTCTATTCAGATGACTCTATTAAAAAGAAAGCCCTCTCTTGAAGGAACAGAATGGAGTGAGACATCAGAAGCTCACTAAGTTAGACAAATGGTGGTGTTATTGAATAAAAAAGTGCAAGTGAGAGGGTTAGAGAGCCCCATAAAAAGCTTTGAGAACTCAAAAAATACCATTACCATCACTTGAGTAGAAAACAAACCAACCCATGGCAGATGCAGAAACAGGAACTACTATGAGTAAAGGTTAAGAGATCACTATTTCATAATGGTGACTCTGTGCATCTATAATGACTAGATCAGATAGGGAAATCACACAGGCTATTGTACTTTACCCTTGGAAAGATGTCAAGAGGATCTGCATAATACTTTGTGCAGACAACCGAGTGGACCATGTGCCAAACGGAAATTTTGATTTACATAAAAATATAAAGGAATATATATATAAATTCCTCTGCTTTTCAACAGGAATTGGAAAAAGAGCAGGATAAAACTACCCCGATTTTCTTGCCGGATCCCCCCCCCCCCCCCGCCTTCCCCCTCCAGTGTGTAATTTTAAATTGCTGTTTGTATTTCTAGGGGTTAATTTCAGGAATGTTCTCGGATAGGCAGCAACCTGCGGAGCGTTTGCAGTGTTTCCCCGTGTCCATTAAAGACACGCCAAGAAGGCCCGCAGCGGGAGGCCCCCCGCCGCGGTCCCCGATGTTTATTTCACGCTCCCTCACCGCGTTTCCAAACCAGCACCCGCTCCGCTGCCCCCCCAATCTCCGAGCACCTGCTGCTGCAACTCAGCCGCCCCCCGCCCGGCGCCCCCCCGCGCCCGGCCACCCCCGAGGGCGCCTTCGCCGCCGCAGGGGCCGCGCTCGCCATGTCGATGGGGCGGCGGGTCGGGGTGGGGAAGATGGGCACGGGGGGGACCGGCGGGGGCCGGGGCCGGGGCCGCGCCGTGCGTTCGCCGCTGCGTCATGACATCCGCCAAACCGGCTCCGCGCACGGCCGCGCGCGGGGGGGCCGCCGCCGCCTGCCCCCGCCCCACCGCGGTGGCGGAGAGCGCTGCGCGGCGGCGATGGGCCCGCCCGGGCCGGCGCGACTTGTTGGACCCGCAGCTCCCCGGCGCGGCCCGGCACCGCCTCGCCACCACCTGTGAGGCGCCTCGGCCTGCCCCCCCCGGCCCCTCGCCGCCCTGCGGAGCGGTTGCTCGCTGCCTCGGCGGCCCCGCGAGCGGTACCGATCGGCCGCGGGGCGGGGAGCGCGGCGCCGCCGCTCGGCGCTGCCCATGGGGCGCCGGGAGCCCGCCTGAGCTGGCGCCCTCACCCCCGGCGGCAGCGGCGGCAGCGCGGCGTCCCGGACCGGCCGGGCACCCCCTCCCCGCCAGGCCCTTCCCGCGCCCCGCGCAGGGCCGCGGCTGCGGAGCCGTCGCGTCCCCCGCTGCAGCGCGGGAGGGGCGGGGAGCCGGCGGCGGCGGCGCCTCTGCGCGTGTGGGAGCAACAGCCTGAGCGACAGCCGGGGCCCTGGAGGGAGCTCCTGAAGGATGGGCGAGGAGGCGGCGGCAGCGGCAGCGCACGCACAGATGGGCCAGCGGAGGATGAATTAGGAGCCACAGGAGGCTGCTGCCGGCACCGAGGGGGGAAGAGGAGAGGAAGGGGCTGGACTTGGAAGAGGAGGAGGAGGAGGGTGCGCGGGGGGGACTGAGTATCGCTAATAACAAGTTAAAGACTAATAACAATAATAACAGACCACCTCCAGGAAGATCCGCGGCGGCGGCTGAGGGATCCCCGCTGCGGCCAGCGGGGTTGCAGCGCTGGGTATCTTGGAGAGACGCTCCGAGGCATCAGTTTGTGGTGGTGGTGGTGAATGATTTTTTTGGGGGTGGGCGGGGTGGGGGCTGTGTATGCGGGAGAAGGAAGGGGTGGGAATCTGAGGAGGAGACTACCTTTTTGTTATTATTTTTAATTTTTTTTTTTTTTAAATATTATTCTCGCCGTACAAGGAGGACGCTCGGAATTCACCGGCCTGTCGGCTCCCGAGAGGGACCCAGGGATTGTGCGGTCGCTTTTCTTCATCTTCTTTTGTTTGGTTTGTTTGTTCGTTTGTTTTGCCTTTTTTTTTTTTTTATTTTTATTATTAGTAGTATTTTTATTTTTCCGCTGAGCGGCGGCGGCGGCGGCAGCGGCAGCAGCAGCAATATGGCTGGTGATGGGTTTTTTGGGGGGCGCTGGCGGCGGGAGGAGCTCTCGGCAGCCCCTGCGCGCCCGGCTCGCTGTTAGCTATGGCAAATGGCAGCGGCGGCGGCGGCGGCGGCGGCATTAGAATGAGTAACAATATCAACGCCAACAATCTCAACACAGACTCGTCCTCCTCCCCCGTCAATGTGCCCAAGATGGATGCGCTCATCATCCCGGTGACCATGGAGGTGCCCTGCGATAGCCGCGGACAGCGCATGTGGTGGGCTTTCCTCGCCTCATCCATGGTCACTTTCTTTGGGGGACTGTTTATCATCCTGCTGTGGAGGACCCTCAAGTACCTGTGGACTGTCTGCTGCCACTGCGGGGTCAAAACCAAGGTAACTCCCCCTCCCCTTCCCCTCCCGGTGCCGGTGATGGTGTGGTGCGGTGGCGGCGGTGAGGAGGAGCGGTGGGAGCCCGGCCTGGCAGACCAGGACACCTGGGCGAGGGCACTGGCGGAGGGGCCGGAGGGCCGCCGGAAGGCAGCGCGCTGGCTGGTAGGGTGGCCACGGGCTGGCGGGACCCGCAACGTGGGGAGCGTGGCTGGAGGGGTGAGGTGTGGGGTGCTGCCTTGAGACGTGCTCCCCTGTCCCCCCCTCTCTCTCCCGCCCCACACAGGGACACACTCGTTTTCAGCTGGTGGCACCAGAGTTACACCTGGTGTCGGCTCTCCCGCGTGGCCAGGCAGCCGCTGGCTTGGTGGGACGGTGCGGTGCGGCTCGGAAGTTGATAGGCACCCCCGGGACCGCCAGCGATGGTGGCCCGGGACTGTGTTTTTGCTGATCTCAACTCTCGGTTCTCTTGTGGAATGAGAAACTGTGGCAAAATTGAAAAGGTAAACTTTTCACTCAAGTAAGTCTTCTTAAACCTAGTTCCACTCCTCGAGAATCCTTAAGGCTTCTTTTTGATAAATTGTAGCTATCTAGAGGTATTTAGTGCATTCAGAAGTAACACACTAGATCAGTGTTCTTTTAACCTAAGTGCGAAATCTTTGGGGCAACCTCTCTGCCCCTTTGATTTTTGTGTATTACCGGTTGGAAGAAAGTGTAGTATGTGAAGTAAGGTCAGCTCCTGGTTTGAAGGGTCTCTTTTTCAAACCAAAGCCAAGAACTTGCTCAGGTCCAGACTTTCATTTTTGTTTAAGACAAATGGAATAGAAAGTGTTAAGACTCCGTATTTGTGAAAGTGGATTTTGACAGACCCCAAAATAGACCAGCAGCTGGAGTTTCTCCCCTTCCCTTTTCACATTTTTTGGATTACAAATGGAATAATATCTGCTTCAGTTATTCCTGGCACACAGACACCCACAAAAACACACACACCTTTTAATATATGGTTGCTAGGTTGCTGGCTTGCTTTGACGTACAGTGAGCAGTCTTCCCCTTTCTCCCGTCCCCTCCCCCCTAAACACACTTGATACAGCACATAACTCAGCTGTACGAAGGGTCTAACGCTTAGGAGAAACCAGAAACAAAGTTAAGAGTGTGAGAAGTTCCAGCACTTGTTTGTGTATTTGGGTTTAGCCAGGTAGGCGTCCAGTTTGAGTTGCCTAAACAAACCTTTGCATTCCAGTTGGGAGTAGAACAGTTACAGTGAACTTGGCCTATCTACAGAAGTGACTTCTAGAGATAAGAAATAAATAAAAGCTTTTAACTCAACCTTAAGCTTCAGGAAACCTACCAGGCAGTATCACTTCTCTGTAAGCATTTTTGATTTTGTTCAATACCTAACCTGAACTTTCTTAGAGAGGTGTTAGCCTTGATGACAAAGCTCAAATGAACTTGATAGTAAGAGTGTCTTGTAAAGTACCATTTTCTACAACAGTGAAAGGCAATTTTCAAGAATGGGTGGGTAGTTAAGGCTTACCTTCAGTTTCTTCTATGTGGGTTTGGCATTTTTCTCTCCACATGATGATGCAAATCTGCATGGACTATCCGGCATCTTGAAAAAGAAAATCCTACAGGTTATCACCCTGTGCTTCTTGAGAGAATGAAAAGTTAGTGTCTTGTGCACAGACTTCTTACGCATAGTGTCTTGGTGGGTATTGTTGGTCTTATAGTCCATTGTTGGGACATCGTCAGTTAAAGCAGATCATTCATCTCTTATCCAGTAGAGAAAGGTATATCCAAATTGTCTTTAAAACTTCTTAGGTGCAATGCATCAGTTCGCTAAATAACAGGTATAATTGAGGGATTCCAACACTTCCAGTCTGAATGATTTGACATACTGTGGCTATGTCAGGTTATAAGATCTGAATTTATTTTGTGTTTGAGACCTGAAGTATCTATGTCCATGAGTATCAGTCCCTGGGGCAGGAGGATAAAGGACTCTGCAAGTAGGGGGAGATATATGTATCTTTTTAGATTGTATTTGTTCCACTTGTAAGGCTTTTCAAGTTCTTCTGATGAAGAAGAACTTTCAAGGGCTGATCCTACATTCCTTACATGCTAAAATGGGGAATTGGAGGGAATTCTGTGTGTGTAAGAAGTAACTAGTTACTACAAAACACTTTTCTAGTATTTAAGATAGAAAGTTGAAGTGACAACTGGAAATCTCATAAACTTTGCTGTTGTCAAACACAGGCTTTGTGCTTCATGGTAACTGGGGAAAGGCTGTCAAGGCTGCAGGTGAAAAATGTGAATGCATATGTATGCTATGTCGACTATATTGGACCTGCTAGCAAAAGCAATTTTACAAGAAGTAGCTCCTCCTACTGTGGGACTGAAGAAGTTTTCTGCGTGTTAGAACCTTTCCTTCCCTGTGCTGCCTCTTCTGCTGCTCTGCAGGTTGTAGCAGAGTTGGGTTATCCACTGTCATCACACTATCTACATAAAGAGTGGTCCCAGCGAGTGAGCTAAAAGAAATCTTTATCACGTCTATTTTCTGTGGCTTCTTATTGAATAATTCCATACATGTGTGAATAATTCACACTTACTGTGCTAACACCCATATCCATATATGTTATTGCAAGGAACTGTAGAAAGTTTCAATTTTTTTTCCTGCTGTATTCTAAACACAACATTGTATTGCTCAGATTTGTCAGTGATTGTCAACTTGTTTTGGGGATGTAACACTTTAATGGCTGCATATAAGGATTTAGAATGTGGTGGGGGTTTTTTTGTTTGTTCCCCCCCCCCCCCCCCCCTCCTTAACTCATTCAATTTAAGCTTGGAATTTAAAACCAATTATAAACAGTACAGTTTAACACTGTGGTATGAAATTTCACTACAGTTGTTTGTTTGTTTTTTAATGGAGATAAGAAATTCAAGATACTGTAAGTCAAGAAGATGAAGACTTCTGGTAACAGAATGATAAACGTGGCCCCTTAAAATTCCATATCCAATTTGTGTTATTGTATATGAATAGAACATTAATATTAATCATGTACTAAAAATAATTGCTGAAGTTTTAGGGTTTTTACGCCTCACACTTGCTTTCTGAGATGACTTTTTAAAAAATCTGTCTAAAAGAAAAATGTAAATCTTGACCTGCGTTGTCAGTGTTTCATGTATTGTCTGAGTGATTACAACTGAAGCCCTTGTATTCCTTTATTTTAATACAGTATATAATTTTATATGTAATTCTTCCAAAATCTCTACAGTCATATAGCAGAGACTTAACGAATGCTGCTTTTCTCTTCAGTGTTTATATCTACATTTTTAGGAGTACTTCAATATTGTTAAAGAACTTGTCTGCTCTTTGCTTTTTCTTTGTCCCTTGACCAGCTCATGTTTGTCTATTAAAAGTAGGATGTGAGGTTGAAATTTGGTGGGCTGGACTCTGACACCATTAGTTGCTCTTGTTTCTGGAACTAACAGAAAAATAAAATAAAATAAAATAAATACGCATGGTAAGGATCACAGTACACATGCTGGCTGAATGCATATTATACAGTCTGTAGTTCTTTTGATTATATAGGTCTGCTACTGCATTTTCTGAGCTCCGGAAGGGCATTTTCTCCTGTCATTAACTTATACTATGTTTTGGCTTTGAACAAACCCTTAAGAAGAAGGAGCTGTGGAGTGAGAGAGCACAAGTTTGGGGCACAGCTGGCTCCTGAAGTTGGCCAGTGCAGGATGAAGTGAAATTTGACCCTCTCGAACAGTGTGATACTGGATCCTCTATATCACTGTTCCTTAGTTCCCCAAAGAATGTACTCCTTATGTACCTTATGCCTTCAGGGCTCTAGCAGGTAGAATGTATCTTTCTTGCTATGCTCCTGTTGGAGTGATTTCACTGTTTTGAAGAGATTTTCCTCCCTACGTCTCAGGACTTATACACATATAAAATGAAATTACATTATGATTATAGATAGCAGTTGCTAGCCTGGAATTACTAGGCATAATAGTTGTCTTTGATATTGGTCAACGTATTTTTGAAATTTAATAAATTAAACAGTGCTAGATTGGTCAGTAGCAACCAAGAAACATTACCATTTGTTTTGAACTGAAAAATTCACTTTTTGCTCAAGGTGCAGTATTTTCAGAAGTCTTTAAAAAGTTCAGAATTTTCACTCAGACTTCTAAGGCCTGAGAAAATACGTAAGTGGAAAAATTTAAGTGTTCCCTAAAAGAAGTATTTCTACCAAACTGGCTCTCATATAGCTAGATTTGTGGATTTCCTAGCAACACCTTCATAAACCTCTCAAAATTAAAGAAACAAACTCAAAACAAGACATTATATACTGAGAAAAGTATGAGAGTACATTGCAAGGCGTGTGTGGACACATAAGGCAGGAGATCCCTTAATTTAAATCTCTATATGGAAACCTCACCTTGACTCTCTCAAAGATGTACGGAGCAGAAGCATATGAACAATTGGAAGGCTCAAGGGATTAAGAGTGGACTGTAACACATTTCACTTTTTAGTCACGTGTGGCCTGGCTCGAGGCACTCTGTTGCTCCTTTCTGTCAGGTGGTCTCCTTGTAATTACTCCGTGAGGATCCTGCTGGACAGGTTGCCAATTGAAAGGTAGACATGGTGGAGAGGTCAAGGACTGAAAGAAAAGGTTCTCACAGCTCTTTGCAGATGGTGTTCCTACAAGTGAAAAAGACAACCGGTATGGAGAGCTGTGTGCTGCTGTTTTCCACTCTGTGAAAGTGACACTTGCGGCTCTCTGGAGCTCCTAATGGATTTCAGATTTTATAAACGCATGCTAAAATTGATTATACATGAAGAAAAGAAAATGTATAGACAAGGATTTAAGCTGTAAACCAAACAATCTCGACCAAAATTTTATTTTGATGTAGTATCATACTTATTTTCAAGGCTTTGCAACACATTTGTTTAAGTAGAAAATCTGCTCTCAGAAAGAATTTGCAACTCTCACACGGTTGCACATCTGTAAAGTCTGGTTGGAAACCATTAGATTTCACAGTTTTTTTCCAGTTTAGCTCAATAGAAGAAATGCCTCTAATAGGGAACAAAAGCTTTTAAATAACAGTGATCTATGTACACAGTTTTGATGCAGTGGGATTTCTGAATGCAGAATGAGGGCAGTTCATAGCTGAAAATTCAGAGTGCACTAGTCCTAAGTATGATCTTTTCAGGGACACAGTCTAATGATTATAATTGAAAACAGCACTGACGGTACATGTCTATCTTGTACTGTTGCAAGAAAGTGGATTGTGAATCTTAGTCACTGGGTGTCCTTCTTGGGACAAATCCTAAAAATCAGTAGTATCTAGTCAGCAGGCAAAATACAGGGACATGGTCAGTGTTCCTTCAGGGACTGGCTTTGCTATTCTGTGGAATCCAACTCAGATTCACAAAAGTTTATGTGAATTTCAGGGTGGGCTGGTAACAATTCCTCAAGATCAGGCTGTAGTTCAGCAGCGGTGAGGCATTCTGAAGTGTGAGTTTGTAGGGCAGCAGTTCCCAAGAGCCTGGTGAGACAGACTATATCTAGACAAAATTAGGGGATGAGGTATCCTTTATGTTCTATTAAACATACTTAGTCACATTGCATAAAATTATGTATTTTACATGTATGAAAATTATTGACTTATCAGAAGTCTGAGAAGGAAACTGTGAATACAGCTTGTGGAGGTTTTCTAAGGAAAAGATTGGTGAAACATTATGTGTGGGTGTTAATAGTTAAAAATTATTTTTCTCCCCCACATAGCATTTCAGTGACGAAAGGAAAGGGACTGCACTTTAAAAAGCTATCATAAAATGCTGTGTTTCTGTAATGAGTTAATATGCTGCTACACGTTTGAAGGCTTAGAACCACAGAATCATAGAATATCTCAAGTTGGAAGGGACCCATAAGGAATACCAACTACCTGCTCCTTGTAGGGTTGCAGTGCCTGACTCTTCCACTCAGCCTGGGAAGTGAGTGCAAAACTCTGTTAGATCACAAGACTAGACTGACATTTATTTCAACTTTGCACAGGCTCAGTACACAAATTCCAGATGAGATCTCATGGCTTGTATGTATGAGCACTTTGTCTGTGGCACATAGGTCATCTTGGGTGACAGCAGAAGGTGGAAATGCAGCAGAAGTTTGTTAGTGCTTTTACCAATAACATAGCTGGATGAATAAATGAGAAAGGAAGATAGATACCTATCTTCTGTGCTTGTCAGAGATGTATTGGTCAGGAAGGGCCCATTTTGAATACTGATGGTATTTATAGCCTGAGAATACATCGGGTTTGCGTCTTTGAGAGGAACACTTTATTCCCATATATAGTATGCATGGTTCTGTTTAAACGAATGTGCTGTCGCTGAAATGTGTTGAGTTCAGTTTGCTTTGAGATGATATATTGCATGTATTTGTTTGAGAGTTACAGAAACGGAGAGCGTTATCCAAAGCCTGTTGAAATAGAGGGAGACAGTCCTAATAACTTCAGTGGTTTTGGACTCAGGCCTAGATGTTCACAGTGTTCTAGATGATTCCGATATTTTTTTTTAAATGGTTCTTATGTTAACATTTTAAGCTTTTAAAAGCTTTTTTCTTTTTTTTGTAGCGAGGTGTATTTACTAGTCTTGTGGCCATTATGTCTGGGATTTCAATATTAGAAACATAATATTTAAAAATCACACAAGGTATGTTTCCATTCCAGACAAGACTTACACCTTCTGCCAGGCCCCCCTTGGAAATCAAAATCTAAGTGCCTGAACTGCTGATAATATCCTGTCATAGTGTCTCTCCTGCAAGCTGATGGGCAACAGTAAATACTGGCTCTTTTTTTTGAACCGCAGTAGGTGTGCATTTAGTGGAACTGGCGAAAGTCCCCTGCCCCACGGATCACCTGCGGGACAGAGATGCATGTGCACCTGCAGCCCTGAGTCCTGCACATCCATTTGCACGTTCTTAGCTTCACTACCGAACTTAGATGTCAGAACTGCTAACATATAGTGGAGAAGAAACCCCAAATCTCATCACCAGGCCAGAAGAGTGTTGAGAAGTACTGTAACATCATCAACAACTGTAACACAACAGCTGGGCCGGAATTTCAGTGGCTTGTTACTCTATAACTGTTAGGTACAGGTCTCCTGCGTTGCATTTATTGCTCTTTATATACGCAGGAATAAATTTGTGATACAGTTTTGTTCCCCTTTGTCCAAGCAAATGGTGACTGAATATTTGGCAGTTTCTTTCTTTTTATATTCACTTTTCATGGTATCTTTTACATTTTTATGTAATGGTTTAGCTCTTACTAAACTAAAAAAAGTAACTGACTTTAAATTTGATATTATTAGTGAAATTAACTCTAGCACTGCTGGTGTTGGATTAATTTTCTATTTTAAGTGTACGGGAAACATTATTACAGATGTGTCCTTTTAAAAAACTATTTGGAAATGGTGACCTTAATATTACAAAAATGAAGTGAAATATATTAGAGTGGTTCTTTGTTTAAGCATCTTGTGATTTTTTCTAGTATGAACTGTGCTAAACTCAGTTGTGATTATGCATAGATGTTCTGCTGGATGGAAATTACTTGAAACAGGTTACTAACTTCTTTGACCTATAATGGTCATAGTTGATGTAGAGCACTCAGATGCTTTCAGATATGGTGAATCCTTTGGCTGCAAGTGATTTGACATCACTTTTTTAAAAGTGAGTTTGCTGATCAACAGGCAGATGTTGTGTGATGTTTTTACACTTTCTAGGTTATTGTACTATAAATATTGTTTCATAAGGAAGCCAATAAATTCAACTTGGGTTTTAAGGACTGAAGGAAAAACGCCTCCTTTTTCCTTGTCCTTTTAGTCACAAGAACAGCCTTGTTAGTAGAAAATATTGCAGGGTCTGTCTATATGCGGTGCAAACATCTTTCCTCATCAGGGAATTTTTTAATGCTTTCATTATACATTTCTGATAAATTGTTTTTGTTATGTGGGAAGTTTGTCCAGCTTTTTGTGTTAGTTTTCTTCTATTCCCAATACATTTATATCCAAAGATTTCTGATTCCTTCAGTGTCAGAAACAGTGAACTGCTGCTTTTATGCTTGCATTATTTTTATATCACTTAAGGCTCTCAGCTATAATGCATACTTGTTTCCTTGTGTCCTTTATGGTAATGTGATTTTTCTGCTGTCTTCAGGATAAGGTTATAGCCACCATTTGTTATGTTGTGCTTTTTTTTTTTTTTGAGAGACATGGATTATACGCTTAAGGAATGGTGTCTGATTGAGAGAGGGTCTGTTTTTTGGTTTAAGGCCATATAAAATTTTACCTGACTAAATGCTGGTTTCCCTCCTTTGACTCTGCCTTACACGTGGAAATTATAGTGTTGTCATTTCATGAGTCACAAGAGCAGAATTTTTATTATAGATCTGTTGTTCCTAAAAAACCCCAACCCTAAGAACTTAACAGTTTTGATATTTGTAAAAATAATTTTAGTTGCTTTGCTGGAATATATCCCTAGGATATAATAAAGTTAATTTACTGAAAGTAGAAAATGCTGTCCAAAGTGTGGAGCTTTGACTCTGCCTGTATGATTGAAGTGATAAAATTTTGATGTTAACTTAAATGATATGTATTGTAGGAAGACCTTGATATCTTTAAGTTGCCAGCTAAATGATGCGATTCCAGGAGCAAAAGAAAACATTTGATTTTTCTGATTTCCAATTGATGGCATTATGTTTGTTCTTAAGTTATGCATAATTAAAAAAAAACTTCTATAGCAGTTATTTAGGTTAATATGTGAAACGTCAACACTTGCACAAAACAGCTCTTTAGACACCAAAATTTGTACTTAAGATCTGAATAAGGAGTTTGTTTTCGGAGTCAGTGATGATTTCAGATGGTTTCAGAAAGAGGTGTTAACTGTTCTTGAAAAGTTATTTCCTTATTTAAATGTTTGTCAATGCTAAAATCCAGCTGTCAACAGCTAAAATCCAGGTACCTTTTTTCTTTTTTTTTTTATGTTGACATTACACATCATATTCTGCACCTGAGTAGTCTTTACCTGGCTTCTCTTCTCTGTATATAAACATAGAAGAAGGTACTACAATGTCTGTAAAGTTACACATTCTTTTAAAGCTCTTTAAAGCATCAGCGTCTCTTGCGTTAACATCTGGTACTCTACTTTTAATTTTCTTTTACCTAAGAGATTGATACACACCCTGAATCAAAAATATTTATTTCAAGCTGATTGTTCTTGGAAATAAGTTAAAATTAAATTTTTGTGCTCCCATGTTGAATTGGGGAGGGTAATCAGAACATATTATTTCTATGACTACAGTTGCTTTAATAAAGCTGTTCATAAACTTTTGCCTTTATTAACTGTCCATGCAATTATTTGTCTTTGGGTTTGTGTTCTTTAAAGTGAGAACTGCTAATGGCTTAAAGTGAATAGATCTTAATCTTGCTGCTATGCCAGTTGTGTACAATAGTAAAATATATCCTTATAACTGATTACGGAAACTATCTTTAGAAACTTTCCTGTCTTATTAAAAAGTGGTTGAGCAAGAGAATGTATATTCATAATTTGTAGAGGTGGCAAATAGTTCTGCCTCTAGGGTGAAATGCTTGCTTATTTTTTAAACAACAAATTAAACCCAGAATTTCATACATTTGTCTGTTTGCTTTTTATACACAAAGATATAGAATATTCCATTTTGAAATAGTTAATGTTTCTGCCTGTAACATCTCAAGGATACTGTAGAAAAAACTCCAGATTTGCATCAGGTGCAGTAAGAGAATAAACCTGCTGAGTTACTAATTGCTAAAATCCTTCCCTAGTGATAAGCCAGGGTATTTGCTGAGTCTTGTTAAGAGGTGGGTCACATCACATAGTAAGTTGATTTAGGGGGTGTGGGTGGGTGTGCTGGAGGGTGGGGGATGATATGATTTGATACAGTACAAAATGATGGTGGATAAAGTTCTAGGCTGTTATTCAGCACTTAATTGTGCTGCATGAGTATGCTCTTGAAATGACAGGGGAATACCAATTTGGTTTAGAGATATAGCTGATTGCATGATTATTTCTGTGAAGCTGTCTGAGCCATATTATGCAGTTCATATCTACTTTATGATTTGGTATGAAGCAGAGGTGGTGCAAACCATACCTGATCTGACCTGATGCCTGTTGAAGCTAAGTTACATAACTTACCACTTTTTAAAAAAACAAGCTGAATTCATCAGAGCAGGTTAAGTGTTTTGGGGCAGCAGTGTTTTTTATTTAGTCTTCTAAGACTGAACTTACCATCCTGAGGTGATGGTTTGACAGTGCTAATAAATCCAAACTTTAAAGTCTGGGAGGAGACTCGCTGTGAGGTGCCTGCACTGTGTTGAGGACAGGCTGTGACTGGCAGGTGGTAAGCAGCTCCAGATCCTAAACCCTTATAAGTGTTTTTAGAAATTTTTACTGAGCAGAAAGGATTTCGTAGGTAAAAGTTGAATACTGGGAAATTTTAAAAGTGAAGTCAGTTCATTATTAGCATCCTAAATATTAATGTCATTATGTTCTTTGGTGAATATGGTTTGGTTCAATTCCACATTTTAGTTGGATGGGGAATGCACTTTTGCAAGTAAACTCTTTTTTCAGAGTGGTTAGGTGGATTCCCTTCAGGTGAGATTGTGTAGGAAGATGAGCTCCAGGAGCCTACCTGGTCTATTCCACCTGGTAAGGACATGCAATTCCCACTGCTGGGCTAGATTAGTCTTGAGGGTATAAATGCTGAAGTACAGAGCACATGGAGCTCTTAGGTTCTTTTATTGTATCTTTCTCTTTGGAAAGGTTAGTTATGTTTTTAGGGAAAATCCCCGAAAAGCTTTTTTTGGTATGCTTCTTTTGCTTTTTTGGTATGCTTTTGGTATGCTTTTTTTGTGTTTGTTTTGAACCAGCATACAATGTATGTATACCTTCCTACAATTGTTCTTCCAGAGCGCTCTTTATTTTATTATGCCATAGCTCTGACTTCAGCATTAAGCTTGTGATCATGGGCTTTCTCTTTGTGCCCTGCCTGTACTGGCCCTGGCCGGCTGCCTGGCTGCTGGGGAGGGGCCGGTCAACCAGCAGGCTGGCAAGGCTGATGTGAAGACTGAGACTTTGGATGGCATTTTACTGCCTTAAAATGTCACAGGTGTTGGGCTGTGACAGAACTATTGATTAATGTCAGTATAACTATTCTAAATTATTGGGTTTTTTGTGTTTTTTTTTTTTTTTACTTGGTCTGAGAATTTTGGTGACTGTATGAAGTCTGTATGGATAAAGGTATTACTACTTGTCCTGGCTGATGGGAAATAGATGGGTTTTGGACAGTTTGTTTAAAGCTGTTGTTGCTTATTTGATCTAGTTTGAGACAACAGGTGATAGAGCTTGGTGCCTGCATGCTTTTCAGGGTGCTTTTCCTGTCACTGAGAGCTTGAGCTACAGAGGTTCTGTTTTCAAAACATTTATTAGAAGTGGAGAGAAAGGTAACGATAGCTTCAATTAAAGGTAAAAGTTCTAGAAAAGCTTCTGGCAGTATTATTGGACTTTTAAAGGTTGTGTATTTATGTTATTGTGTATTTAAATCTTGCATATTTATGTTTTCCCAGTAAAAAAAATGTTTATGAACAAGAAGTAGAGAAACCAGTTTAAATGCAGGCTTTTTAATAACTATATTTCTCAGGTTGAATTTTCCTTTCCTTGTGACAAATAGTTTTGGTCTTGGGAATGGATTGTATTCAGCAGTGAATGTAAGACTGTAGTTTTTGTTGGTTTGTAAAGTACTCTTTGTATTCTAAATGGTATGTAAGCGTAAGCTATTGTGTAACTTCTGTAGAAAAAGCATGATGCCCATGACTTCTAAAATTGATGGCTGTAACAGTTATAGGTAAATAAAAATGTGCTCTGAGAGCTGATGGCAATGACAGTTCACTCTAATCTCAAAACAAATTATGTATTGTAAGACCATAGCAGTGTTTTGGCCATTAATATCAGTGAAAATAGAGGTTTCTTCATCCCTGTAATTAGATTGATGTTGGCTCCTGGATATCTGCTTTTACATGGCCATCTTGTTTTGGTTAATTGGGCTCGTTTCTAATAATTCAGAAGAATATAATGTTGAGCTAAAGTATTAGATCGTTCTTTTCATTAAAAAATTTAAAATGCAATTATTTTCAATTAAAATACAGATCCTGTAGAAAATGCTACCTTGATGTAGACTATTTAAAAATAGATTCTTTAGATCTGAATTATAGGCTGTTTCTATTTGTTTCCTGTCCTTCGGCTTCAGATTAGGTTATGTAGTTTTGAGTTGATGCTCTTTAAGCATGTCAACAGACTTCTGAAGGTTGAAAACCTGTGATTCTTGTGTAGTTGTGTGACACTTGAAGCAAAAATTTTATTAAAAAAATTTAATGTCAGGAGAGATTTAGTGTATCCATTATGGAGACGGGCTTTGGAGAGGTGGCAGCACCCTTTGTAAGCTGGTTTGTGTTTCATATTGATGTGTTTGAAGTAAAATCCATTCCTGTACTGTGTGTCAATGCTTCTGCACTATTTAAGTTACATTTAGAGGGCTGAAAGGCTTGTGGTTTTTGTAGTATTTTCTGAAAGTGGGAAAATTCACTACTAGGGCTCTAGGCTATTTTTTAAAAATGTTCCACTCTATACAAGGAGCGCTGTTTGTTCAGAATTGGACTTAGCAACTTAAATGGTCTATCTGCACTGTTTTTATTATTGTAGTATTCAGAGGCCCATGGTTTGCAGGATTAATTACGCCAGATCCTATTACCAGCTTTGACAAAGGGGTGATCCTCTGCCTCATGAATCTTATGATCCGAAAGCAGATAATAAGGAGAAAGCCAGAGAGAGGGTTGTAAAGAGCTGGTTTGCCCCAGTCCATATAAAGTAACCTAGTGATCAAGATGATTTCATTAATGTACATCCACTCACCCCATTTGTTAAATTTATGAAGGGAGCATGGTTTGCAAGTCCGCTAGAGCAGTTACTATTTTTAAAGAACTACAGGTGGTTAAAACTTGCTTGCTGTATTAAGTTCCCTTCTTGAGGATTTATTTTTTACGTAAGCAGAGAACAAAAGGAATTTTCAAAAATGCTTGATTTTGGGTGAAATTGAATTTTAGCTGTAGTGTGTTGAGGAACTTGTAAGAATAGGAAAGTAACACGATACAGGGAATGAAGACGAGAATCAGTCTAGTTCAGTATGTAGTGTGTGCTGTTCACTTTTATCTATGTGCAGACACTGAATATGCCTGCTCCATTGCCATTAAAAAATCCAGTTTTTGAGTGTCATATCCACACTGAATTTAAAGAATAATGTTACCTCAGAATCTAGGAAGGTTTCCAGTTAAACATATGCTTGTTGATTGTACTATTTTTAGCTGCTTTGAACAACATGTGTTCTCCCCAGATATTTATGAATGCTGTATTCTGTTCTTAAAAGGCAAATCTCTCTGTGTCTAGATACTTTTTCTATATCCAAGAAAGGAAAGAACTAGGGTTCTTGTCAGTGCTTTACTTCTTTGAAATCCTGGGAGATGGGGTAAATTTATTAAATATAAAATGGACCCATCTGGTAGTTCTAGCAATGCCAGGGGAGAACAGGTGAAAGAATCTGAGCCAGAATAAACATATAGTGCATTATATAACACATAATGTAATTTGTGACACATCACAAGCAGAAGACTAATGTTGGTGTTAGGCTATTTGAGTAATGGTTTTTAAGTCGGAGGGTTAATGTGATAGTTTAAAATGCTTGTTTCTGTTGCATTGCTGAAAAGAAAATATTTTTTCATTATTAATAAGAAAAATATATTTGATCCATCCTGTAAACAACATAAAATTCTCTCTGTGGGTTTGCTTGAAAATAAATGGGTTGACATCATTTGAAACAGAATGAAACAAAGTCAAAATAGTGTACCTGTCTAAAATTTGGAAAGCTATTATCCACATTAAAAATTTTGCCCCCAAATTTCTGATTGTGTAAGAATGTAAAAAGAATACAAAATCTCTATGTAGGCATTTTTGTTGCCAAAATTAACTTGTTCTTTAAGTTCTCTGCAATACTTTAAATGTAGTCATTGCATCACTGGGAATAGGAATGTAAAAAATTGAATTGTATTGCCTGATTTGGGAGGCATGCAAAAGATAAGAAAGTATAAATGCTGAGTAGTAGTGAATTAGATTAGAAAAGAAGCAGCAGTGAAAAGATTAAAGCACAGTGTCTGTTTGCAGTACAGGGTTTGCAGTTTGGCAGGGCTCCTTAGCACACATTCTGGTTTTATTATGGCACCAGTTAGATGTGATTTCTGTCATTGCCTATGTTATGGAGCATGTGTCAGAAGACTTCTAATGCATGATCGTTGGGGAACTGTATTTCATGAGGGCAGGGCAGGTGCCTGGGCCTTTTGACATGACTTTAAAACAAGTAGAGAAAGTAGGCTATAGAACTTTCAGTGAATTTAGGAGCTTAGTGGCTAGATCTTTATCCAACTTAAAAAAATTTCACTACCTGCGTTTAAGTCAAATTCCACCCTAGCCTGTCAATCTTTTAAGCATCCTTTGTGCTTTTATCTGTTGCTGCTTAAGTTTCACCTTTTTTTTTAAGTTTAAAAAACCCCAACAAACCACAAGAATATTTCACATGAAGTTTGGAAGGAGCTTGTCTCGTTCGTTTCATTTGAAATTCCAACTCTCAAATGAAAGATTCTGTGTGGTTTGTAAGGTTTTCTTTTCATAGTGGAGAGGATTGAATTCCATTTTTGATAAATAATTTTCAGAAAAATACAGTTCTGCCAAAATTGGAATACTTGTAAAACTGTCAGTTTAACTGGATTTTATTAACTGGGGGGAAGAGAAAAGATGATATTGAAACTCTTCCCTTTTTTTTCCTCTTTTGACAGGAAATAAATATTTGACTTTAGTCTTTTATTTCATATTGTTAAGTCAAAAGCAAAGCCATTTAATAGCTTGATTCACATTCTTATTTCAGGAATCTTATTTTGACAAGTCTCTTACAGTTTTTGGGAGTTCTTTTCCTTACTAGAAGTTAATCTGTTGATCTTAAAAGTCTATGCAATACATCAATACACCTCTCTTCCCCAGCTGTATTTTCTGGATGTTTCCATTCCTAGGATATGGCTATATAAATATGTATCTGTGAAATACATATTTTAATATATATAAAAATGTGACCAAATATTTTATGAACAATTACACCAAAGTTAGACATTTTTACAGTGTGTTGTTCTGTTAGAATAACTGTGTTATGCTCATTTTAATGTCTGTAATAGATTGTGGAAAGCATGTAAGAATAGACAATTAAGTATGTTTCTCACTTGTAGAAGTATGATAAATTCTATCAACTCCCGCAAATCAATTGATTAGATGACAGTAAGGAAAGTTTTAGCAGCTAAATGACTGTAAAAGCTGTGGTCAGCCATTTAATATGTTGCTTCTGTTTCCATATAATTGTAGATTTGTTAAGAATTTTATGTGGTTTATTTGTTGAAACAGCTATTATAGCAGAGACACATAGGGATGTTGTAACAGGTGTACTTACTGAATGATGAACCCTTGGGAAATTTAACACAGCTTTTCAAGACTGGAATGAAAGAAAGAAGTGGCAGGATGAGAGCAATATAAATCATCGAAGTAGCTGGTCTGTGAGAAGACAGTGAAAAGAAAATGTTGAATATTACATAACTTTTTTTAAGTGCTTGGTGCATTCATGCCCTTCAAGTCCATTTCTATGCTGTTTTTTTAATTGGTGTGCCCAGTGATATGTTAGAGAGTTCACTTAATTCTTCAGTGCAGTGTTTGTGGACTTAGATTTTTTTTTTTAATGCTGTTTTCTTTCATCTCATCTGAAGTCTACGCTCTCAACACAGAATGAGGTATATATGGCAATAAATTTTAAAGAGACTATCATTCCATGTTTGGAAATTACTTTTTTTTTTCTCTAGGGGTGAAAGTTAAAACAGGGAGGCCTGTTGCTGTATCAAGTATAATTCATAGTTCCCAGTTAGTGGCAGAATTTTGGCAAGACTGACTGCCAGAAGTCAGAGAAGGTTTGATGCTGTTTCTATATGTTTATATGAAAAATAGATTGACGATATTCTACTTTGCAAAGAGAAGTCTGAAATAGTTATTTGCAATATATATAGCAGGCTAATGCTTAATGTTACCCAAAACTTTGGTACTCCATGATGTTGGTCAGTTGAGTTGGAGAATGCATGATATATTAAATCATAATATACTTGTAGCAGTCTTACTTTGAAGATATGTCTTATTTTATTCCTCCCCCCAAGAAAATTAAGTATCTCTTTTTCTGTTGCCCTCTTATAAGCCTTATGAGTACTTCACAGAGCATCTTGGTCTGACCTGAGTTAGACCAGAAATAGATTTAGGCCAGAAAGGAGGCTTACTGATTGATCAGTGTAGCAGAAATAAGCAGTGCCCTGTGGCTTAAAGGAGCTCTGAAGTCTTGGGCTTCTAAGAGTGCTGTGATGTCTGCAGTCTGACTTCAGCTGGAGCTATGAGTGATCCGTTTTAGCAAGAAATTACACCTTAACTGCTCTTTAATTTTTCCACATGGCTTTCTGATTACCTTGGTGCTGTACAACGTGATCCTTTTATCCTGTTTGGAAGAAACTCTGTTACTATAGAATTTAAGAAGTAAACATTTGGTGCTGTAGGTACTTAAAATATAGAGATAAGATAATGGTTAAAAGATAATGTTTAAAACAGAAGTTTGCTACTTTATCCTTTCGTGGTAAAAAATGGAGGCCAACCAAATTCCTATAATAATTTTACATGCTGATAGTAGCAGCACAGATACATATGAAAAAACTAATGCTTTCTCTCTTGGTGCAGTTGAGTAACAGGAAATCGATTTTAGAAGTTATCAACAAATAGGTTTTGGCTGTTTCATATAAAACAGCAGTTTCTTAAAACTTCTACATGTGGTTGCATGGAAGAAAAAGTAGTGTACTATTTTATCACAGCCTGTGAATAATGACATTGGAAGTATGTACTGTGTAAGTGCTTCTTGGAAACTGCTGTTTCTTAGCAATCCAGAGTGAAGTTTTCCAAAATGTCCACATAGTCAATTGCTACTGAAAAACTCAACTTTTGATAGCATTACCTGGAGTGACTTTTATTCCTGGATACTTTTTGAGATTTTGCTCCACAGTGCTCTCTGAGTTGGGATCTTTGTGTGTGGCATTTATAGAAATGTAACTGGTAAATGTACAGGCAAAACCATTCAGAGGACTTTATTAGTAGAGATTTAGTATTTCTTTTTAGTTTGCTTTTATCCTTCATCTAAATTACAGTGCATTAAGAGATGCCATATAAAAAGATGCTCTGTATTGCCTTTGTTCACCACTTCCTAGCAGTTTTATTTTTGTTTTAGTGGCTAAACACTTCATTCTTCGAGTCATTTTCCAGTGAAATACTTCTATCATCATAGACTTAAAATCCCTACTGTTTGTGCAGCCAAACATCAATTCAGTTACCCAGCCTTTTCCTCTCTTCACCCTGTGCTCTGTTCCTTTTGTAAGGAAGAGCTTTCTGTGGCTTTGTACAAATACCTTCTTCTAGTATGTTGTCTTTGGATTATTTTGGATTAATATTACACAGAGCTGGTACATTCTCAAAGTAATGTTATAATATGCTACTTAGAGCCAGCATGTGTTTTGTGTACCCTCTGGTATTCTTCTAATGCTGTTGGAACCATGGGGTAAGCTCGTTCCATATAATGCATGCATTGTATAGGAATTGAATAAAGTGATAGCTGCCTGCAGGACTGAAGGGTGTTGTCAAGACTTGGGTGTATCTTCCTTAGAAGCCTGTATATTACTTTGTCTAAAAAGTTGCAGGGTTTCTAATTTTTTTTATTTCTTCAGTCGTTACTCAGTAGGGTTTCTCCTGACACTTTGATATGAAGTCTTATAATACAGACTTAAAATAAGTCTAATTTTTATAACAATGCTTTCTCCAACAGTTCTCAAGTTGAGCTCTGTGCAGGTTTCAGTAGAGGAGTCATGCAGTGGCCCTCTGTGTTGGGGTGGTAAAGGTTAATAGAGGTATCTTCCTCATTGCTGAAGAGAAATAATATTCTGTAGGTTCAGAAGTGTTACCTTTTAAAAAATGCATCTAGCAGGTATTCTTAGTCAAATCAAATCTGAGCTTGTACTTAACTATTTTTTATCTGATGAGGACTGAAATGCTTGTTCCATTGTGCTCTGACAACTCTTGGTTTGTATTGAAACTGTTGTCAGTTAACTGCATAATTTATTGCTGTTAGGGATACAGATGGGTCAGTGCCAAAGCCTGAAATCCAAATACAGGGATTTAGAATCCAGTCCAAGAATTCAACATAAACTCAGCAAATCCTTGGCCAGAACTGGCAGCTTTCCAATGCTACAGGTCCAAAGCCATTCATTGTCATCGATGACATTCCAGCATTTGAAAGTGTTAGTTATTTAGTTATTTAAGTATTGAAAGTCCCCTGATAACAGTTGTAAGGAGGTTAATGAGTTTAAAAACCCAAGAATGCCAGGGATTTTGTGATCCCCTGAGTAGACTGTTTCCAGAGATGAAATCTTCATTTTAAAGAGAATTTTGGACTAATGGAAATTTTCTGCAGAGATGAATAATTAAAGGAGGAAAAAAAATAAACCCACCAAAGCAAACCACAAACAGAAGTACTAAATATGCCTTACAGGGACTGGCATTCTATACTACCAGAAATACTGTAGCTCAGTATTTTATTTTTAGCTACATTCAGATCCCAGAGGGTAATATAGGGTTATATGATGCTGAATTTTTTTTTTTAGATTTCAGATTGAGCTCTGATAATTTCCTGTTTTTCTTTATTTTCCTTTAAAGAACATTCTTCCTGAAGCAGGAAGATGTGTCCCATAAGTTTAGGAGAGATGTCTCAGATTTTGAGTAGCTATATTTTTATTCCTTTTTTTTGTTCGAGAGAGTCCCTGCTAAGAAATATCAAACAGTAGTTGTTTGATTAGTTGTTCTAGGATCACTATAAAATACAGATATAAAACATTCTTGTGTAATGCAATAGCAATTGCTAAAATTTCAGTGTGTTACATAGGAATAGGAAGTTAGAGCTGGACAACAATAGATCTCAGGAAAAATGTGTATGATTGTGAAAAAATCAGTCATCAGTTAAGTGGAACGTAGCAGCTGTGTAAGAGCACATGAAGGCACTCCAGGAAAGAAAGAGGAAACTTATGCTTAACACAGATTTGGCTTCAGGTACTCAAAGGTGTTTACCCAAAATAAAATTTGGCAAGAAGCTCAAAATTACAATAATCTCAAACATGAATGCACATACATAATTACTGAGAGTTGTGCATGAACCTAGAAAATAAGCCAATTCTGTATTTTCATGGGAAATTGAGTTTTGGAACCTAAAAAGTTGAAAAATATCACACCATGTGAGAGCCTACAAAACATTCTTCACCCGTCTGTCATCCCATAAACTCTGCCCCTTCAGTTTCTATGGAGGCCTCCTTTGTCTGTTTGCACAAGATGACATTTATTCCTTACTTTTCCTGTGTCTGCTCTTCTGAATGTGTGTATTGTGCAACTTTGAGAGGAGAGAACAAGAAAAACCTGCCTACAGAAAACTGAGATCCAGGGGGTTATGCTTTAGCAGCAGGGTGTGAAAGTACTTGGTCAAAGAATGTATCTATCGGACATCCCAGAAAATGGAGGGATACAGGAGTTGTGTGGGAGGGTGCAGAGTGCTCTAGCTTGGGAAGGAAAAGCAGAGTTCTGAAAGGGTACAAAGAATAGCCTGAAAATATCCTTCAGGCTTCAGTAAACCCAACAATATCCAGAATATCAGGAAACCCAATAATATCAGGAATAAAATTAATCGCAGGCCTCATTTATAGAAAGGTAAATTGCAACATACAGAGAAATTCAGCAGCTTTTCTTCTTGCTGTCTGTAGAAGGAAGAGATGGAAACTTCAGTAGAAAAGAATTGAAGAATAGCAGCTATGAAGCTTCATGAGGTAGAGTGTTTTCATTAGAGGAGTTTGTCCTAAAAGATGAGGAGCAGAGAGGGGAAAAAAAAACAAAAACCCATCAGGTACCAAATCATTCAGGATGATTAATTGCAGTCAAGAGGGTGGGAGACTTGGACAGACTGTAGGAAGGTTGTTGCTAGAAAAAGGACTCTTTTTACATTTGCTTGGTCAGTGTTCAGTGAAGTCTTTTTATCCAACGTAAATAGGAAAAGATTGTGGTATGTCATTATTGGTCTTGGTTTATCATCCAAACACTTATTTTACTGACTTTAGTGGGAATTTTGCATTCTATCCAAAGTCAAAATACTTCTGTCTGGTGTTAGAAAAACAGTTCTTTAAATAGTTTGCCATTTATGTTTCTTCAGAATGTATGAAGGCTAGTGGACTGCTGTGAAAGTTCCACTTTTTAAGACAGGCCTGGGATACTAGAGGAAATATATATGTAGTAAAATGAGGATAATGCAAGGTCCACCACAGGAACCAGATTTACTTTGTAAAAATGGAAGCTGAAATCATGTAATCAAAGAAAAAAATCAAACTTTTTAAATTACACTTTTATAACCTTTGAAAGGGCAACAGTACAAGTAGGATATTTTTTGTTTGCTTTTTTGAAGAACTTTCTAAATACAAATGACCTGTGTAAATTCCAAGGTAAAAGAATGAAGAAAATTGCTTAGTTTTATTCAAGCTTTAGGAAAGAAGGCAAGAATATAGGAAATTGAAAGAAGAGAAATGTCTGTGATGCCAGAGTATATTGGTGCTCCTACCTGCAGCTATCTCAGCTTTACTAAACCAGCTGACTAATGCAATTCCTCCATAGTAATACTTCTGGTGTGGTGGCATCTGCTGTGCTGTGGAGACCAAAAGATAAAATATTGGTGTTTCTAACATCTGTAGTCCAACATAACAAAATCTTTGCATGTACAAAAGAACATGAAAATGTGTGCTTCCATCAATATCTTTCGCAGAACAGTGTGCCTTCATGGATGAACAGTTACAGCTTTTAGCACTGGTTTTAGTGGGATAGCAAAATGGTGTATTATTGTTTCATTCATTATTAATGTGTGAGATAACAGATATAAATTTAAAAGCTGGTATCTCTTTACAGCTCATTTATTGAGTCATTCAAAAACCATACCCAGTCTGAGACAGTTAAATTGTGGCACTCAGTGTAACTCAAACTATTTCTTCTGATAAACTTCAGATGGATTTTTCTGTATTCAGTCAGGCTGAGATGATAGTGCAGTGGGGAACTGAAGTTGCTTAAGTGGGGGGAAAATTCAGTCTTAATTAGAGGAGGTGGTAGTATTACATAAGCTGAATGTTGTCAAATTGTGAACTCATCTTGAGACATTTGGCCATTTTTTTTTTTTTTACCCTCTTCAGACTTAATGAGAGGACAAGGGGCTCACTTAAATGAGAGTGAAGCTCTGAGACCACACATGGTTACATTGAAAAAACAAGAAGTCTGAGGTCTGAGTGCCTGGACTGGTCTTTAATTTGTTCAAAACACACCCACCTCAAATAGGAATCTGATTCAAGATGTTAAGCATGTTTTGACTAGTCTATTAGTGACCAACATTCGTTATTGCAGGAAATTTCCACTCCTGCAGGAATATCTTGATAGTAAAAAGCCTAAAGGTACGCATAGGGTATTTCTGTTGGTTTTCACTCCTTCTGTGAATGGAGCATGTTGGGCAGTGGGTTCTGCCATAGCTGTGTCCAATTCAGGGAGCTGTCCTGTGATGCTGCCCGTGTGACAGCTGGCACTACCTAAATGAAGTGTACCGTCTACTGTAATGGTTTCATGTGGTCCAGCATGGATGAAAACAGCTTGGACCCATACCTGGGAAAGCGCAGTCTTAATGTTAAAGACTTTCAGGATATAGGTACAACTATAATGCAGAAACTCCTGGATTATCTGGTTTATTGTGCACAAGGTTGTATGGTAATTTAAGCCTTAGCCAAAAACTGTCATCTATTTGGGACTGTGTTTGGTGATCTAAGATAAGCATGGATTGTATGGTTGTTTTTGAATTCTTTCTGGTTTTGAAATGGAATCCAAACAATTCTGACACTATCATTGCAATTGTTTTTCATTTTGTCTCCCCTTGTGTTTTGTTTCAACCAGTTTTCTAACTTTCTCAGAGTTTTTACTTTGAGGGATGTATCTTAGAAATTCCTAACAAAGGTCTACAAAATATATTAAATGTTGTCACTTTACTCTGGTAAACCTGGCTATGAAGGGTAGCTTCTTTCTGGCTTCTGAGAGACCTAGAAGTGTAACTTTTCACAAGCAAGGTTAACAAAACACAAGGTCTGTGGAGTTTGATCACTTATTGGCATTGTTCAGTATTCCTTTCTGTATTTTTAACAGCATCTTAATTGGACTTTTTGCCAGCTTTATGTAGGAAGATAAAAAGTTATGGCAGATAATGTCTAGTAAATGAACTGTGGTGTTATTCCTGTTAATTACTTTTTAATGATCTTAGAAACCCAGGCTTATGACTTCCCTGCAGGAACATAGAAGGGTATTCCTTTTCTCTGAACCACGTGCACATTCTGTACTCATCATAACTAACAACAGAGACGAAGCTGGTGGACATCAAGAGAGGAGATGTGAAAAGCTGGCTTCCTTATTGCCACTGTGATATATTCACTTACATTGTGTTTTAAGTTAATGTCAATTCCAATGTGAAACACTTGCAGCCTGCAGGCTTATGTGAGTCTCTCTGTTTCCAGATTGTCTAGATGTTTAAATGCTATATGAATACTTGTCTGCTAAGTTTTGATTCTTAAGTAGAAATTGTTGAGGGAAGTACAACCTTTTCAACTCTTCTTTACAAATTTTGTTGGTGATATTTTCCAAGTCTGAAAGTGTTGGTAGATGGTTCACAAAATGCACATTTCCCAAGTTTTCTTAAAAAGATTTAAGTAGAATATGCCTTTTCCCATTTATCTAAATGTTATGCACTTGTACAATGCCACTATAAAGAGATAGTCTGTCTTTGAACATTAGCAAAGCTGCTACTGTACATGTTGACTGCATAACTGACTGTGGTGCATAGTCACCCTTCTTAAGCCTTTTTTTCATTTAAGGTTTTGTGCTTTCACTTAAATGTTTTATATATTGTTTTGTATTACATAAGTAAAAAAGTGACTCTTAGGGAGACATTTTAAAGAAATTAGAACTACAGCAAGTGAAATACAACTGATGGGGGAGTTTAAGAATCGCTCTATGTCTCACTATCTCTTATATTCAGGAAAGATGCTTATGACCATAGAGACTCTATCTAAAGGGCAGGTGCCAGGAACCATGTTGCCCAACAGGACTGAACTCAATTAATCAGTGCAGTATAAAGGTAAATACTAAATAAAGTCTTCTCTGACATGCTATCCATCTTGAGATTCAAATATTTTTTTTTTAGTTAGAGGCAAAATGTGTAATATGACAAATGAGGAGTAACTCAAACATATAAAGAATAAAAAAGTTAAACCTAAAGCATGGAAAGAAGAATGTAAATCATCAAATTTTAGAGAAACGTTCAAGTAGACATAATTCCATAGGTTTTTTTCTTGAGGATCATGAAATTCTTGCAGGCAAATACATTGTGTGGATGTTTGTGTATTGGAAGAGAATTCTCTCTCTGATCTTGCACTTAAGATGGTGTAGGATATGCACGCATCCATGTGAAGATGTTAATTTTGTAGGCACTAAAGCATATCAGACCAGTTTTAGGATGAAATCCCAGTTTTGGAATGAGATTTTTGTAACAGCAGGGAAAAGAAATAATTATTTTTACCTTTGGTTTGATTCCTTTTTGCCCTAGTCCTTGGGCATTTGTTGAAACGGCAGAAGAGCCCTGAGTTGGAGATTTGCACTGACTAGTCTGCTGTCAATGCAGTTTCACATTTGTTAAGCAGAAGTGTCAGCTAACAGAGTGGCATTTCCTGTTGGAGTGATCAGAAGAATGGCAGGAGACAGGATTTACACAGCTGATAATTAATGTTCTAAACCATTTTGAGTTATTTTAAAATGTGGCTCTGAAATTGCCCATTTAGCTTATGAAGTTGTGAGGAAATAAATGTACTGCTTATAACACAGGTTAAATGATACTGAAAGTTTCATTTCCCAATTGTATTAGTACAACATTACTCTCTTTAGGCTGCTCTTTATGTGAAGATCCCTCTCGTCCCCTGTCCCCTTTTTTAGTTGCTCTGTATTTTCTACTTTAAAATCCTTCCCATTTTATCCTTCTTAACTTTTGAAATTATTTAACTTCTATTGCTAAAGCCCAAACTCAGAAACGATACTATGATTGGTTCTCCTGTCAGGAGAGGATATATTGGGTGCTTGTGCCAGTTCTTTTAATGACTCTTCCTGACTTAAACTATCCAATAGCTAAAGGCAATTGCAGGGAGAAAAACCTGTATGAAGACAATGTGTGGACATCTAATAAGGGGAGTGTGATCAATGCCAGACCTCTGCTAGTGCACAAGAAGACAGTTTGTAGTGATGCAAGGTAGATTTGGTGATGAAAGGTGCAGTACCTGAAATGAGTGATGTTGTGGATGCAGGCTAGTACTGGTAATATTAGAAGAGGAAAGCAGCGGGCTGCTATGAGCCTGATCTGAGGGAAGGGAGGAAAAAAAAATACTTGTGCCACAGCTAATACGGATCTTCAGGATTTGCCAGTGTATCGGGGCATGTGTTGAATGGATATGTGCGAAAACGCAAACAGGGACGTAATGCTGAGCAGGGAGGAGAGGGCTGAGTAATGGGGTGATTTTGCAGCTGTCATAACAAAAGATACACTGGGCAAAGGTATGAAAACAAAGTTACAGGTGTTACAGGCCTGCTTTTTTTTGTAGTGCCGGTATAGCCTGGTTGTATGTTCGCTAAATGGTAATCTCATATGCTTCATGGAGGTTCTTGTGTAATCCAGGCTAAGGAATTCTGGCCTAAAATGTTTCTGTAGGTACAAAATATGAAATAAGTAGATGGAAATGGAATAAAGCTAATGTAAAAATATTCACTGTTTTATTCAGGGGAAGAGGCATTTACAAAGTACATAAATGCATTTTATACTTTAAAATGAATTGTTTAAGCTTTTGTAATTATGTATTCAGGATAAAGTAAAAATTATGTAGAACTTTTAATTTATATGCAATAAATCACCAGTGAGACTCTATAGCTACATTTGACTATTAATGCATGCAAATAGTTTATCTTTCCTTGAATAGGTTCTTATCTTCGTCTTATTTGTGCTTTCAGAATGTAATGTCATAAAAGTTGCAGGAGCAATAATTAGAAACCTTATTTTTAAAATGTCAGTTAAAATTTACCAGGTTTCATACATGAGGTATGACTCTGGAAGCTGAGTAATTGCGTGGCAGGGGTAAAAAGGAAAAACAGATGCTGTGTGGTCTTGGATGTGTTGCTTTGTGGGATATGCATGTGCTCTATATAGTCAGGTCTGTCTAACTTTTTTCTGTAAGTATGCAGGTATTACAGACTTATTTTTTTGTCTTTGTACATATCTGACACTAGAATATGTGCAGATGAAGCACAACTTTCTTAGTACCATCTAGGGAGAAATTTGTAGTGTTCTAATGGTGTTCTTGTTTTTCTGTCATTCTTTTGCATTTGATTATATGTATATGTAAAACCTTTTGATCAGGTAGCAGTTGCATGCTGGAAAGGCTAACCTGCAACATTTAAAATGGCACTAGTCAGGATTCAGGTATGCTGTCGGTGTTGCCGTTGGGTTGTGAGTACTTGCTGTTGGTGTTATAAGGCTCCACTCACTTTCTCTTGCTGTGGATTGTTGTAACGTGCCTGCTAGTTGCAGGAGGGTGGAAAGGAGTCTTCTCAACAGGCCTGAAGGTAAAGCCATGCTGCCTCCAACTCTGGATTAATTTGTCACGATGCATTCTGTATGAATGCAGCCTCTTGAGTGTTATCCCTTGGATCTAAATGTAAACAAAATGTGTTTGTATGGGACGGACTAACAGCTTTGAGCATTTACTCATCTACGCAACTGGAAAACCACATCCACTCTGGCAAAAGCTTGAGGAGGCTGTGGACTCACATCCTGGTAAAGTTTGAGTAATTGATTGAGAATTCATAGCTTGCTTCCTGATTACACTTGAGGTGGGTACTTGTTTTATTCATCCTTTTCCATTAGATCTCAGTTTGAGTCAGAGGGTGTGCAGAGAAGTGCTGGTTATTACTGTGTTTTGGAGACAGCGAGCTGCACAAGTTTTTGCTCTGTATTTCCTATGGACCGTTTATTTCTGTATATTTTTCCAGTTGCAGCTTATTGTAGTTACAGGGGTGTGTGATGTGGGGTTTTAATTGTGGTCATACATCTTTGTGGTTATACTGCTGACAACTCTTCTACTGTCCGCAGTCACTGATACATATATTCTCCAAGGTGTAATGGTTGGTTATAGGGATGCTAATCTGGATATAAGGCTTTACACTGTAGAAACCACCATGATCACAGCACCCAAAACATACAAAAACAAATGCAAGGGTCTTTTCTTCCTATATGCCTATGCATTTTCCTGTTTCAAAGTGATAGTGTAATTTGCAACATACAGCATAATCATTTTGCTATTGCTATGAGTCTCTTTTTTTTAAAGAAAATAAACAGTAATAGCAAAAATATGAGCTACTTCTACATAAACTAATTTTCCAAAAATCATGGAAGTAACAGTACAGGAATTTTTTCAGACAGTATGCATTTCTGTCTGATTTTGTAGGCCAGCCTACTTTTTGGAAATAAATGGGAAGTTTTTAAGAGAAAGAGTTGTAGCATTTCAGAGCCAGAGATATTTTTATATATAAATATGTAGAAGTAATAGCTAATCTAAGATGTGATTGGTAGATGATGGGAAAGAAATGATATTCTTAAATTACTTTGAATAGTATCAATTTCTTGTGAAAGGACATATAAGGAGGACCACAACCAAAGCGATATGACATAACTCTTTTTGAGGACATTCTGTTAAATCTGTAACTGAACTGTAAGTCTTGTCTAAGCAACACAGAATGTGCTACCTGTTTAGACTTCTTTTCATGGCATAAATGAGCAAGGAACAAGGAGAGTACTGATGACTGATTGTAACCTCAAGTACAGCAGAATGTAGAACAGGGCGTTAGAGATTTGATTTATATGTCACTTTTACAACTGAGATAAAAATAAGAGTATTTTATATGTAATAATAACCAAGAGCATTTTTTGAAAGAACTTAAATAGCTAATAACTATGCATTTAAATTATTCTGTATGAAGGTCATTTGGAAACACAGAACAAGGGGAAAGTTTGTTGTGACAGGATACCAAGGGAGAAAGTGATTTCTACTAATAATTCAGAGTCCTAAAAATATTCTGAAAATTTTTCCCTGTATACACAACCTTCCCACACATCTGTGACTACAGGCCTATTTTTTCTTTCCTTTCTGGACTTTTCATCACCTTTTATATCTTCAGTTGATTGGACAAAATCACAAATCTTGGACCTTGAGTGTGGAGGGTGGGATAGTGAAGAACATCCTCCGTAACAGCAGCGGTACCAGTTACAAACAACAGTTCTTGTTATGTGCAAATACGCATTGGGGTAGTGTATGGGCAGCACTTTCTGGATTTGTACATTTTCAAGTGGTCTGTAGGTATGCACCATGCTTGTGCCTCTTCAGTTATTTCTGGTTTTCTTTCAGGACAGCTTTTTGCAGAACTTTCTGGGAGTTTGCTGCCTGTGGGATTTGTGTGTGGGTTTTTTTGGATGATTTGGTTTTTTGATTAAAAAGTATCCTGGTCTCTCTCTCAAAATTCCTTCCTGTTGTTCAACAGTAGAGTTATTCTCTAGTAGACAACTAAGAATAATCTGTGCTAGGGATAAGTCTACAGTTAGTGAGCACAAAGTGTGCACTGCTGGATTTCGGCGTTCATTAACTTTAATGGTACAGCTAAGATACTCTGTTCCTGGTACTGGGATTCAGCCTAATGGTCTGCCTGGAAGTGGCTTCACAGTGATGGTAGTTTTCTGAAGTGTTCATTTTCTTAGTTACCTGTAGTTACCTGACCATATGGAAAATGAGGAATTAAACACCAAGGACAGGTGTTTCACTGACACCGAGAAATAGGACAAGGCAAAACTAGGAAGGACTGGGTTTATGGAAATAGTAGTGGAACAGTTCTGTCTTCAGAGCTCACCTACTCTAGAGATACAAACTGGTGTGGAAGAATACTTCTAATTCACTCAGCAAGCAGAAGTCACAATGCAGTCATCTGGCAAACTGACTGGCTGTGCATTAATGAATCACCAACACCCCACCAAGGGACCATGATGATGGGGAAGAAAGTGCGTTGGAGGTGAGTCACAAGAGCCCCGCCAACAAACATTTCTGAGTGGAAAGTATGTATGTGGTGGTGAATCACCAAAAACTCCACCAAAAGTCTGTGTGCCTGTCTTAATGCTTGTGGGATGAGTATTGGTAATGAAAAACCTCAGCTAGTAAAAATCAACACCTCTCTATAGAACAGATTGTAAGGTTCTGGGCCAGTGTTTTAAACCTGGCTATGTTATTCTGTCCAGCCACAAGAATGTACTTGTAAGACGCACAGTATTTTGCTCTTTAATTCTTAAGACTTTTAAAAAGGTGTAGTATCTATTTGTCCAGGTTCCTGCATGTAGAAGGCTTTTCTGCAAGATGGATAACACTTGAAGTTTATAATTTGAGATTTTGGTGTGTAAGGTGCTGTGGAAATGTAAGAGTGTGACTTACTGACCTTTTGAAGGAGGGGTGGGGGTGGGCGGGTGGGAAGGCAAGTTCTGCATTTTATCTGTTTATTTAGAGGAATAAATCAAAGATGATATCTACATTTTTGCTCTAAGAGATTTTAGTATAAGTGATAAAAATTATATAAGTGTAATATCAAATGATGTAATGCTCACATAAATCTGTATCAAAATCAAAACGAGACTTGAGTACAAGAATTTCCCAAGTAAAGCTAGAATTGGCCAGATAAATACATGCGTCCAACTTCCTCATGTGTCATTTCTACTTCATAGGGCAGCAGTATTGCTTCCCTAATACTGTTGCTTCTCAACTGTCCTATTCAGTGCTAAGAATCTTCCATTCTTAACAAGAGCTCTAAGAGGATTGCTTTCTGTCTCTTTCCTGTCTTTCTTCATGGTGGTTTCCAGATTCTTAATTTGTAGACATAGTTAAAATCTGCTCTTGATACACTTCTAGAAGAGTTGTCTGAGGTATATACTGGACTTGCCTCTTAATGAGTGACAATACTGACACTTTTTTCATTTTCCAAGGGAGCTTTCCTATAGTTTGTTAAATGGCATGCTGATGGAAGTTAGCCCCTTTAGGTAAAAGAAACTAAGAGAGTTTCGGGGTTTTCCTTATAGTGAGATGGAATGTCTTGGATGTGTGAAACATCAAATATGTCGATTAATTATTGTTAAAATTTAATAGGCCTTATTAAATGAAAAGATTATATGATTATAATTTACTAGAAAACCTGTGGATGCTATGCAATATTTGTTTTATGAGGAAAAGGTGGAATTGTCCTTAATATGTTCTAATAAAAGCGATCTCAGTATCTACATGACAGTAGTGGTGATTCTCTTGTATGTGTGCAATGTGCCAAATACTGCTCTGCATCACTTGGATAGAAGCCCCTTTCATCTTGAAAGTCACCTGTTTCAGAGGCAGCTGGGTAATGCTTCCAGCTCTTTCAGCACCTGTGTGCTTGTGTAAGCTGATTCTGGTTTGAAACACTTAGCCAAAATAATTAGTAGAGAGTTTCTGGCTCTCCTCATGTCTGGCAAGTGCATTAAACTTTAGAATAAATGGACCTGCTCTCATGGCACGTGTTTGCTGCAAAATGAGGGAATGGGAGACAAACAGAATTCCTTTATTGTACACTTACTTGAGGTGATTCTGCAAATGTGGAACTTTTGTTTCAGCTGTTTCATAGAAAAGTAGTGCCTCTTAAGTAAGTGCTCTTATGAGGGTGGTGATACGAGCATAGCATACACACATGTATATGCTCACTTTATCTGTGCTTATGCATATATGCTGACATATATAAAATATATATGAGCAAGTTATAGATATGCATTACTTAATTTAAAAATGCCTTATATAGGATATTCCTTTTTATACAGGCAAGAGCTAGTCCTATTAAGCTTCCTTAGTTTCCTCTGAAGTGGGCTTCAGTGACACAATGCTTAAACATCTTTTGAATGTTTTGGGGAAGTGAAAGCTGAAGAAAAAAAAAGGGTTGTTTCTGTTTTGCTTTTTTTAAACATAGTTGTACAGAATAAAGACAACTTGTGTTTGTATTTTTAAAAAAACAGACCAACAAACAAATGAGCAAATTGAAATGCCTCTTTCCCTTTGATCCTCTCTTTCAATGATCACAGCTCAACTTTTTTGAATTTTCATGAGCTTGTTTAAAATACCTCTGCTGCCTTTTTGAATGGCTAGCATAATAAGTCTCCAGCTCTATATCATATATATAGCAGAAGAAAATGGTTTATTTTCTGGAAATAGAAGTAAAAAATCACAGGATGGGTATGTGTGAACATCACCATATATATTTCTCTCACCTATATATATGTATTGTTTTCAAATAATTTTTTGAGAAATAATACCTCTCCAACAGAGAATGGAAGAATGGAGGTAATATTTTTACACTTTCAATGACATATAGAGCAATAAATTTTATTTACTGATATTTTAATTTTTTTTTTCCACTACTTTGCAGTGAATTGGGATTGCAGCGTACAAGCTTTTAGCTTTGTTTCTGTGCCGATGTAAACTGATAGGAAAGCTTTTTTGAAAGTTAGTGCTGGTTGAAACTCATCATGAGCAACTGGTAAGTTCATGTTTACATTCTGGTTGTATAAACTCTAATTGAAAAAAACAAACCATGACACTTTTATGTACATGCACACATATATAAATGAAGGTCAAATGAAAAGCCCTTAAAAAAGAAGGGAAGGAGGGAAATACTGACATGTGCTTTTTAGTAACCCTGGCATGTAGTTATTTTCAGTGACACTTGCAAGTCTTCTGTGAAATAACCATTTATTTATTTTTAAGAGAAGTGATGGGAGTTCTTTGTTTCAGGAATGGGGTTTTGTAGTTTTGTGTTCTTCCATGGGCTTCAGTGCAGGTACTAGACTGGCGTATTGGAAGACAAAAGTATCACCGTTTATGTGACGCATTTTCTTTGTGGGCACATTTCCATCTAGGACCACAGTAAATCTACTTGTATATATCACAGGCTGCTAAGTGGCAGATGCCAGATAATGATTCTCACTTGTAGCTGCTAGATTTGAACTGGTAATTTAATCCTGTTCATATTTACAAAGTACCGAATTGTGGGGTTTTTTTGGGTTGGTTTTTTTTTTTAGAGCATGAGTACTTTTTCATTGGTGTTGCAGATCTGAAAAAGGGAATGATGCACAAGACGGGAAAAATTTTACAAACTCAAAAGAACAAATTTATCTAACAGTTTCAGGCAAAATGTAGTGTCTAATGTTGTTTTGAATTTTATCTCAATAAGGAGTGTTCAGTTTTGTCCTTTTAACTCTAATAATTTAATTTAGTTTTATTCAAAGTGCAACTTTAAATCATAGAATCACAGAATGGTTTGGGTTGGAAGGGACCTTAAAGGTCACCTAGCTCCAACCCCCCTGCCATGGGCAGGGACACCTTCCACTGGACCAGATTGCTCAAAGTCCCGTCCAGCCTGGCCTTGAACACTGCCAGGGAGGGGGCAGCCACAACTGCTCTGAGTGACCTGTTCCAGTGCTTTACCACCCTCGCTGTGAATAACTTTTCCTTCCATCTAAACTAAATCTACCCCCTTTCAGTTTAAAGCATTATGCCTTGTCCTGTCACTACATGCCCTTGTAAAAAGTCCCTTTCCAGCTTTCTTGTAGGCCCCCCTTAGGTACTGGAAGGCTGATATAAAGTGTCCCCAGAGCCTTCTGTTCTATAATTATATCCCAAATATGCTAATTTAGGATTCTATAAATAGGATGTTTGCCACCAGTGCAAATGCCATCCCCATCTTTTCACTGCACTAACTTAGTTCTTGAGGGTACAGTGTAATTTGGGACACGGGAGCTTCTCCACAGTCCCTGCTATATATTTTTTTTTCCTCAGCCAGTGACTGAGAATCAGTGATTCTAAAGTTGGCCAAAAGTCTGAGTAAAACCACTTCTAAAAAAAATGCCCCTTTAAAAAGAAACTACTTAAATAGTTCAGCATGCCTTCACTGGAAGAGCTGAATTAACAGATGAGTTCCTTTAATTTCACTGTGTTTTAAGTTGCTTTGAGTCCACATATCAGATCAAACTGGTTGTCCTTTGGATACTGCTTTGATGCTACATAAGTCTGATTGCAGCAGGGCCCTTCTGTTTCGCTAGTGATGCTGTTCCTTGCAGTACATTGTGGCACTGGAGTACAAGTCAGGAATCTTAAGTTATTTACCAATGCTGCTGTGAAATGTCTTCTCTTCATCCTTAGATGTAATGTAATAATAAAGCTAACTTAAGAATACTTTTGGAGATACTTGAGTGTATGCAGGTCACTGGTGTTAGTCCTGCTAGTATTTCAGCATGGGATGTAATGAAAACAGTGAAAAAAGAATGAAGTAATGATTCAGAATGAGTAAACCCTCCACCAGCCCAACAAAGAAAACACAAAATTAAGTTTATAGCCACACCGGCATGTGGCTTTGTTTAAGAAGGAGGAAACTACACAGTAGAACTGTCATGCATATAATATATCCTTTAAAGAATTAATAGATCTAAGAAGCTGTCTGTGTTAAATGCACTTAAAACAATATAAACAGTATGATGCAACAGTCTGTATCCCTGCTGTTACGAGTGTGCCTTGTAGTAGACTCATCACTGTCAAGTACAAAATACACGATTTGTACTTGTGGGATGCTTATGAAAGAACAGGTATGAATGTGAGCTACCTATGAATGCGAGAAAAAGGAATGGATGCTTGTAAAAGAAAGATGTGATGAGGATTTGATTACTTCAAAATGAATTTTCTAAATATTAATCAGAGAAAAGCAGGTTGTGGATTTAGAGCAAGTGTGGTTCATTTAATGGCTGTGCTGTCAAAGAACTGGTCATGGATGGGAGTAATGCTGTGTGCTTGAAGCACTGATCAGTGCCAGCCTTTGAAAACAGAAATCTAAAACATGCTGGTTAATTTGTTTAAACCTTTGGATCAAGTTTTTTTAATATTACGTGGCTGACTTTCTGCAGGTTACCTTGAGAAGCAGAGTGCAGGATGCCTCACAGCTTCTTCAAAATACTTTTTGATTTTTTGGTTAATGTTTCACATGTTTAAGGCTTTTATGGTTTTTTGTTTTGTTTTCCCTGAAGTTATAAAGATGTAAAAGTGTTTTTATTTTTTCATTTTAAAATTTTATTTAAATTAAACCAGAGACTATCACACAATCATGACTTCAAGGAAATTGAAGATAATTACCCAGATGTCACCAGTGCAGCAAGGTGAGATTGCCAGACTGGATGCTCTAGATCATTAAGCCCCTCTAGATTATAACATGCAAGTATAAAATGACTGCCTCACAACTTCAGACTTTCTCCAGTTATTGTAAAGGAGTGTTAGGTCCACTTTCACTGATGGAGTGGCTGTGGAAGTGAAGTTACTCTCTAGCATAGTGGCCATAGAAGACCCTTTGTGCTGTCATGGTTGTCTTAAGTTTGTTCTTAAGAATACAGCATTTCTTTACATGCATGATTGCTCTGACAGTGGATTATTACTGATCAACAAAAGGCTAACTCTAGATAACTTCTGAAAGACTATGCTTGAGCAGCTAACATGAGCAGCATACAGTGATCTGAATTTTTCAGTGTGAGTTATTTGTAAAGTAGTTCTATTGAGAATAAGACAGATTAGCTGTCCAAACCTGGTCTCTTCCATATGGCTGTTGAGAGGAGGCATATTTTGACGATGAACTTGTCCCGACTCTTGCATTGATTAGAAGATCAGGGTTGATTAGAAGAGCAGGATTCCTAGTTGTCTGTCAAGCTCATCTTTTTTCACTGTGTTCTGAGAGGTAAAGCCTCTGTCACAGTAATTAGTGCTTGCTCTGAGATTGGTTCCCTTGCATAGTTGTCTGCCAGTCAAAAACTGCCTTGGCAGCCTTTGCCCTTTTCTGATCAGGCACCACTAAGGAATTCAGCTGGCACAATCAGTCCCATAGATAATGTATGGCAGGACAGAAACACACAGCCTGAAATGATATTGTTACACAAATGTACCTCATCAAGGAATATTTAGTAAGTGTTAGAATACTAGGACTTGGTTTTAGCTAATAATAATGGAGTGCTTGAAATAACAGAAACTTGTCCAAAAATGCAGCCAGCTTTAGCATCTTTTACGTTTTACATGCCTATCACAGCAGCAGTGTCAGCCTTCTGAAGAGCTAACAACCACTGGCAACCTTTAGCACAACAACACTTAAATAAATGCTAATGCCTGAATATCAGGAGACAATGAAGTCAGAAATAATATTCTTGAAGATCACTTCCAGGGGCCTATTTTTTGTGCATCTTATGAATCAGTACCACTTGAACCCAAAGGTAAGATCATCTTTATGCAAAAATGGGAAAAGCTGATCTGAATTGTAGAAGAAAGGAAGGTAATTTGGAAAACCAAAATGGCTGCTATCAAGAAAACAGGTTTGAAAGCATCTCTGCTTGTATTGTCTGATTCCATTTAAGGTAAAATATGTATGTGTATATAAATACTTATATGAAATGTGATAGCAGCAGCATTTTTATGGGAGTTGTGAAGTGATAGTCTAATATTAATGATTAACGTTACATGTCAGTCTGCCCCAAGTGGTTTACAGACCATAGGCAGGCACAACATAAAGGAAGAGATCTAACAGATCAGCAGGCAAGTGATATGTTATTGCCACTCTGAGTTTTTGAGTGGACTTGTTTAGAAGAGAATAAATTAAGGGGCAAGAAAAAAGAAAGTGGATTATAAAAAAAAAAAAGGTCTGAGAGACCAGGTCAAGGAAGAGAAGACACTACCTCAATCCTGGCACTTGGATATTGTGATTCAGGGCTTGCTGTCCCAGGGATGAAAGGCCAGAGATGTTCAGGACTTGGTGGTTTGTGCTGGTGGTGAGGAAAGAGGTGGAAAGGGCAGGTAAGAGTGGGCTAGTGCTGCTGGTGCTAGCAAAAGAGCAGGATTAAGCAGTGGCTCCTGCTTCATGGCTCTTCTCAGCAATAGCTGCTGCCCTCTGTACTTGAACCTTTTTGTCACAATAACAGACGGCAGTAGCAGCCTGGCTTTGCAGGGTCAGGCAGTCAGTCATGACTGTTTCTGTGCTCCCATGTGTTTTCTGTCCAGTGCAGTTTGTCTGCTTTGTTCCTGTCTAGAATTGACTCTGGTGGAGAAGGTTGATGTCCAGATTAATTTAGACACTGCCAGATGCCCATTTACAATAAAAAATGGAGTCTGCTTTGAAAAAGTGCTGACCCTCCTTTGTTAGAAGCAGTAAAACAATAAAAATGGGAAATCTGTTTGCAAAAAATGATGGGAGTGTGCCGTGTGGCTAATGTATAGTTGCTGCTGGAATTTGAGCTCAGAGTGATGATGATAGTGTGACTAAAAAGACATGAATATTTTAAAAAGTATTAAAAAAGGTAAAGAATATGACTTATAAGTGCCTATGTCTTGAAGTCAAAGTAGGAAGGTTTTTAAAAGGCAGAAATGGTGTTGCTTAGATATCAACCTATCTCTAATAGTATGCCACTTTCAAACTTTTATGACAAGCTAGAAAATTTTCTTGAGGCAAAACTAGAACATCCAGGCTTGTGAGTGAAAATAGTATAAATTATTTTCTGCAATTTTAAGACCTGCCCTGTGATACTGAGGGTGACATAGTGAACCTGAGCATGGTGACTGTACCTTTCACTTGAATTTGTTATAATATTCTGGTTAAGAGGTTGTATTGCCTTTTCTGCTCCTAGTTTCTCAGCTTCATCACGTTTACCTGTTGAGGAAGAAATCCACTTGACTAACAAGGTAAGTATTCACACTGTACAGCAAACCCACTGCAGTGATTAGGGGATACTTTCTTGTGCACATCCATCCCTAAATCTTTGGTGCCTTTACGCAGGTCACCTGAGACAGGAACATTACCAGTCTGGCAGGAGACCAGCTGAGACAAAATGCATCATCAAATACTTATATAATGCTGCCACAGCTGAAGGTTTTTTTCTTGTTATCTGACCTAGCTCCTTGCATGGCATATAGATTAGTTTTATCAGCACTGTGTGAAATTAAAAGTAACAAAACCTGAAACAAAAAGTAGCTTATCAGCTCCTGTTCTGCAGAGGCAGACATAAAAACTGTGTAAATATTGGCTGTGTTTCAGCATCCTGTATTACAAAACATGTTGTACAAATATGTACAGGGAAAATTAATAGGGCATCGTATGTTTAAACACGAAAGGGCTGAGGGAAGAGACACGGCTCTGTAAGAGTACCGTCAGGGAGGCACACCCATCCCTGCTGCATGATACAGCAGTCACTCTTTAGCCTCTACAGTTCATGCTGTGCAGTTTTTATGTAGGTTTTGAACTTTCTAAGGATCAGCAGGTCTAGCTTTGTTTTCAGAAAGAATTCCCCCCTCACTTCTTAATTTTCTAAAATACTAACATCCCTCAATAGTATTCTGTAGAGAGTCTAATTGTTTACCATAATAGAACTTGAAGGGTGGACTTGTGCTTATGAATAGCTATGGGATCAAAGATAAAATTACTAGTAGATAAAATTCTCTAACTAGTTAAATAAATTACTTGCAAGTTAATATTTCAGCAGTGTCCTAGCCTCTTATTTGGGTCTCCTAATAGATTTTTGCAGTGTTGGGGATTGTGAAATTTTTTAAAACATTACATTTTAAATAGAGTTTTTAAAGATGGGTAAAATTAGTAAAAGGGAGCTAGACCTATGGACCAGATAATTGCTTTACATGGAAGTTACGAGTTACAAAAATAGCCCCTGGCCTGATCAAGTAGTTTTCCATGATAGAAGGTAGGCAGCTAACTTCTTTTGACCTTTGGGAATGAACTGCCTCACTCTGCATTTGAAAAAAACCCAACAACCCTCTCATGATTGCTGATTATTTTGTAAGTTTGTCATTGGAGTATCTCCTCCATAGTTTGGAAGTAATTTTGAATATAGGTTTCTGTCCTTCTCTTCAGTTTGACTGTTTTTGTGTTGCAAGTTGAACGGAACCAATTTACTCCCTGGGTTCTCATCATGCCAAGCCACTTCTATTTATACATGCACACCATCTTTAGAAATTCAGTAGGGCGTTTTTAAGGAAATGACTGCTGCTTTGGTAGCTGGGTGGGGAGGAAAGAAGGATCTGAACTGCATATTTTTGTAGACCCTGTGAAAATTACTCCTTGTGGGAGACCTGTGTGTTTTGAATAATCAGACTGTGTGTCTCCACAGCAGTCAGAGGTGGGACTGGAGCTGGTGGAGAAGAGTGTTGCTAACTAAACTAGATAGTTTAAGTAATAACAGTGTAGCTGTGGCAACACACAGCTCTGCTTGGGCTAGCCACTCCTTTTAGGCAGGATTTGGAGCCCATGTTGAACTCCAGGTTGTCATAATTATGCTCCCATCAGTACCTGGCAGAGGTGATTTTAAGCTAACTGGATGCATATCCATGTGAGGGGCAGGCAAAACCTGGGGGTGGGGTTGCGTGTGGAGTGCAGGTCTTCACCATTTGGAAGCAGTGAGGCTTGCTCAGGGAGAGGTGTGTGGTACTGGTGCTGTCAGCCAAGCCCTTGGGGCAGGAGCCAGCCTGACAGCCTTGGGGCAGGAATGAGGATGCAGGGGTGTGTGGTTGCAGGTGATGGGAGTCCTGGCTGGTGATAGGAGGTGATGGGTCCAGTTAGGAAGGTCAGGAGTGTTAGTATGAGATAATAGGCGGGAAAAAAAAGTTGGGGTTGTTTAGTAAAGACAGTAAAAGCCACATAGGATCTACCACCATTAAAAACCTTCCCAACTTGGAGGAGGGAAAAGCAGGGGGAAATGGTGCAAATGGTTATTTCTGGATATATTTCTTAGCTATTTCCTTCAAAATGAATATTTTATTTTTTCAGACTAAAATATTTAGCCTTAGTTTTTGGAAAGCTTCGTATTTTCTGTAAAAATACAAAACTCAATGTTCTCATTGGGAACGGGAAGTAGTTTCTCAATCACTGTTACTCAACACATGAAGAGTTAATTGGAGCTAAGCAGGTCATTTTAAGTTAAGTAAGGACAGTTGACTGTAGAAATGTAAGTATCTTTGGTAACAGATGGTAGAAATACCATTTATGTCTGTTTACAGTTTGCTACATGTATTCTATGTTGGGTAGGGTAGGCAGGCAAGCAGACAGACAGCTATTTTGTGCAGTCCAGCCTGTGATACTCTGGGTTAGATCGAACAGCCCCATTGAGGGAAGGGGAGACTCTTGTCCTCTGGGAGCAATGAGCTTGTTCAGGTGCAGAAAGCTTCAGGAGTACAAGAGGGGGAACAGGGAGATAGCTGGAAAGGTAAGAATTAGAGATGCTGACAGCAGGAAGGCCAGCCAGGAAAAACTGTGGTAAAGAGGGAACCTTGCTTTCCCATAAGATGATGACTTATATCCAGTTACAAGACACTAGTGGGAATGTGGAGGCTTGTTTCAACTTGAGAAACAACCAGGTATAGATCAGTTAGAAAACAAGGTTGGCAAATGGGTTGTGTCCTCTCTTTTTTTTTCCATCTGGTGCAGCAGATTGTCAAGTTGTCATTTTAAAGGGGCTATCTTTTTCCAGTGTGTTTTAGCTATATTGGAACACTGTTTTAGTAGTTCTTATCTTTTTAACAACTTCCATCAAGTTCACTTTTGTAAATACAGTTATGAAGCAGAATCCATGGCAGCAGTCAGATCTGTTTGGTTGTATTTGCCTTGGCTGTGGAGTACTGTTGAAATCAAGGAAGAGACTGCTTTTGATCCGTATTGTAAAAGCTGTTTTTATTTTGTTGGGAGCTTTGGCTTTCAGCTGGCTTTTGGTGCTGATGAGGAAGGAATATGCCATTTGGTTAATGTTTTGCTTTCAAGGAAAGATGATGCCACTCTGTGTCAAAGGTTTGACTGGTTCTGGGATCTTGTTCTACTGATCTTCAATTAAGTATTTTCTGTAATAGTAGTGTCACCAGCAGAGTTTTTCTTTGTATTACATAAGGAATGCAAAGGTGCAGTAGTTTCTGAAATGCTCCTTTCTGCTATGTACACCAAAATGGAAAGTCCCTAGCTTATAAATATTTTCATTTTATTACATCTTCTCAAGGGACACATGCATATTTTGGGTTTTTTTATCCAACTGGGAGAAGAAACTCTCATTGCTTATTCAATTAAATTAGTTTCTATAAATTAATCAGGAATAATTGTGTTTAAATGGGCAAAAACTTCCTCAAGGGGACATTAAATGGTGAGTGATTTAAAGCATATTTATTTAGAAATCAATGTTAGTGATTTGAAGCTACCTGTTAAGATGAATGTGGATGCAGTAGTGCAGCACTTTATCAGGTTTAATACAAAAGTTGCAATAAATTAGAGAAATGTTATTGATCTAGTTTAACAAACAACAAGCAAATAACAGGAATGATAGGTTGGATAAACCACAATATTGACTTTTACTGAAACTATTTAATGGAAGTGCAGTTATGATATTTGCATTAAAAAGAATATAGGTGGATTTTTATCCTTCCAGGACAGAGAGCATGCAATCCCAATTCAGATCACAGTCTGCATCACAGCAGTCCCAACCCCATGCTTATAACTGGTTTCTGTGGCAGTTTCTAGCAGTGTAGTTGTCTTGTTAGACAAGTGTGTGTGTATAGATAGATCTAAAGCAGATTTAAGGGAGTCAAATTGTGATGTACCAATAATATGAGAAATCCAGTTTCATGTCCTTGGTTCAGAGAATTGAGTTGCATCTGGTACTGCTGTTTTGTCTCTCCCTTGCACTGATCAGGTTGCTCTTGTTCCATCTGACCCTCATGTGCTTTTTTTCTACTTTCCCTACTACTTTACTGTCAATCACTCTCACTCTTCTGCCCCGTTCTTCTGGATGATGGGACACTTCTCTAATAGATCTTTCTGTGCGGTTAAGTAAAACAGACCTCAACTGAAGCCAGGTGTATTGCTTGTATTACTTATTCTTACATGCAATAAATACACATTTTAAATTATATCTGGCACAGAACAGAAAATATATAGGGTTACTGATTTTTTCTTATGATTATTTTTTGTCCAAAATTTGTCTACTTCTTTGACTTTACCAGAGATACTTAAGATCAGTGTGAGGAGTTGTGTATTGGGAATTTCTGTTTGTGCTCCACTTCTTTTACCTAATCTTGCTGTTAATATGTGTTATTAAAAATAAAGTCAAAAGTGGAGCAAATAATTTGATTATTAATTGTTCATTAGGCTTAAAACATGAATTAGAGCCAACTTTAGCTTTCAGATCCACTCATATGGCTCACAGTGAAGTTGGTGAGAGGCACATATATATTCACAAATCCAGAATTTGGCTTTTTGCCTGAGATTTTTAATAGACCAGTGTTCAGTGAAGGCTCTGAGGTAGTAGATTTTTTGTTTTACAGCAGCTAATGAAACGTTGCTCTGATTTTATTTGAAGCTTTATTACATAAAGTCTTTGGTAGAGAAAAAAAATCTCCCAATATATTTTTAAAAAAGTAGTTAAAAGAAGATCTGTCTACTTTGTAAAGGGATTAAGATAAATTTTGTAGAGGTGTTTTAACTGAGAACAGGATGACAAAATGCTTGCTTGGACTTTGGATTTCCTTGAAGTTGTATTGGGCTCTGTATCTGTCACGGGTAGGTGTATTTCCTCCCAGCAGCTGGTTGCTCCAGAAATGCCCCTTGGAACTGGAAACTTTCAAAAATATTTCCCAGTTTTCTTGTGGCAAGAAGTGCTTCTGGCTGTGTGAAGTTTCTGGACCGTTGGGCTGAAGGGACTGGCAGGAGTTTTCCTGTAAGGTGAAGCTGCCCTTGCTGATTTTGGAAGCAGCACCCAGCTGGCGTGGAGCAAGTGGTTTCTGAACCCTGCTGATGTTACCTGCTCCCTGTGTTCCTCTAACTGCCCCTCACCCAGACAGGGGGCTGTGCCCACCCCCAGGGCAGGTCAGAAAATTCTCTGTGTGCATAAGGCATCATTTGGTGAAAGGCTAAACATTTATTTTTCAATAAAACTTTGTTATTTTAAATTTGGTGGGTTTTCTCCCTTTTGCACTGGATTTCAGCATCTCTTCTCACGTACAGATGGCAATTCAGGAGCAGCCAGGAAGGGGAAATAAAGCATATGTTTTGCTGTCCCAGCAGAGTCCCTTTAATGATTACATTTGAAATATGTTGTTGATCACTGAATCAAATCTTCTAAACTGTTTTTCTCCTTGTGTCAGCTCCAGTTTAAAGGGGAATCGATCTCCCTTGTCCCAGTCCCATATTTTTAAGTAATGTTGAAGAGAAGAGGTAGTGCAATATTTCATCATCCAGTACTGTGGCTGTGTTATCCAAATAGGTGCTGCATCATGTACAATTACAGTCCAGATACCGTTATGCACCATGCAACCGCAGCAGTTAAATTACATCATGATATTACTTTGTAAAATACAGCAAGTTGAGTTTGGTGTTATGGACAGGTTTGTAATAGCAGATGACTGCTTCCAGCTCTTATGCAGGGACTGTTATTTCTCAGCAAAACCTATATAGTCTCCTTGCTACAGTCAGAAATTACTTTAATGCTGAATGGCTTTAGTCTTCAGTAGACTTTCATTTAAGGAATTTCCACCTCCTTGCCTGCACATGGGATAGAACAATGCCCTAGAAATTAAAAATAGAAGTAGTGTCCTAAAGGCAACGTCTGTTTGCCAGAAGTATGTATGACTTGTTTGGTGGCAAGTGTTTTAGAATTGTGAGCATGAACTCAATTGGAAAAATGTAAAACCTGATCTCTTTTCCTAGCATTACTATTGTCCCTCTTCATTTATTTTCGTTCTTGTATTGTGCCTTATGAATTTTAATAGTTTTAACTTACATCCTGGGGCAAGAGTGTCTGTGGAGCTCCTTTACCCACAGTAAGGTTCTCTGCAGCAGATGTTGACAGACTTGCTGTTTGCCCCACAGAGATGTGCATTCTGCTGTGCATTTATATTGCAATCCAAAACATTCCTTTGGATATTATCCTTAGTGCAGCCTTAAATATCAGCAGGGTGTCTTGAGACCTGAGAAAATGGGAAGATCCCTTGTTCCCCTGACCCCACCAGTGTTTCAGCTGAAAATGGGAATTTCTGTCACAGGTTGAGCTTGTGACAGACTGAAGGTAAAGGGGAACGTGTGGCTTTCTTTTAAAATGTTTATCTTTGGGAAAAAAATTAGAAAAAATACAGTTTTGTATAGATTTTTTTGTATGAAACTTATTTTAATCAAATTTTATTTTCTTATTTTCCTTATGAAAAACATAATTTATCATCATTAAAGATTTAATTTTTTTCATCATTACAGCAGGAGTTGGCCTTTTTTTAAAAAAAATACACACATAACCTTTAATGCCATTTTGTGTGTCACCTGACTGCCACCTACTCTGCTAGTTTCTTAATGTACGTATCTTATTACAATAGATCACAAATCTGGAAGCCACCTTTCTGTTTATATATTTTACTTAACTGGGGTGCATGGGTAAACCTGAAAGCAAGAATCCTGCCAAAAAGCAGCTCTTCAGTGGAAATACTATTCACTGAAACGCTCTGAGAGAATTTATAACCCTGAAATGAATCTTTTTTTTTTTTTTTCAGATATAATATTTACTAGAGCATAGGAGCTGACAAATAATTTAAAATCAAAGATAGCTTTAGTTTTGTCACTGCAGCTGAAAGAACACTTTTCAAAATTAAAGATTTAAAGCTAAGACTTCCAAGACTGTTCCTTGCCCCCATGTGTTCTTTTTTTTATCTTAGTGTAAATTGAAAAGATCAAGTATCAATTAAAATTCAGACTATCACTAGCTAATGCATTGGGTGTACACAGAGAACACTTCCATCTCCCACAGAAGAGTGGAATCTCTTGTATTGAAGAGATTTGCTTATATAGGAGGTATAGATTTATGTGTTAACTTCATGGTGTCCTTACACTTTTATGAGTATAGTTTTCTGGTTTCATTCCAGTTATATCTGTACCAAATAGCAAGTAGGGAACAAAAATCTGTCCTAGGTATCTTCTTTATTAAAGATTGTGAGGGGGTTTTTTTACCTTCCTAAGGGAGAAAAATTAGAATTCCTGAAAAGTTTAAAATAACTACATGGTAACATGTGTCCATAATTGAACTACATAAATTTCATTCAAACAATTGAATGATTATAATTCAACAACAGACAAGCGCAAGAAAACTCATTTACATGAAACAAAATATTATGTGCTTAATGTTAGTTAACCTGAGAGACCAATAGCTTGCACTCTTATGTTCTTGGCTGTAGGTATCATTGTTATGATACCATTCTACTGCTTTCTGTGGTTTTCTACCAGTTTTGTTAAAAAAGAACCCCAAAAAACTACTTCTGCATACCTGTCTGTAAATTCTGAGGTCGTTGGAAAAGGTTTCACTAGCCTGAGTGGTTAATTAAAGCAAACTATAATAGTTTCAGGGATACTAGGGTTTAAAAGTCAAGCATGCTCAAATGATGCTTTAAAAGAAAACTTTCAAAATTTACCTGTATAGTGGTAAATTAGCTAAAGTAAATAAAAATAAATTTTAACGTAAAGTTGAAGGCACAGGAATTTGTATACAGCGTTTTTTTGTGTGTGCATTGTATACATAATGAATACCATTAAAGTTGAAAGTTTGCAATTACATAAACCTTCATAGATTTAATGGTTTTGAAACTTAAAACCTAAAACTTCACACAATGTACTACTACATTTCACAGTGGACCTGTTCCTTTCTGGTGGAAGGCTGAACACGCATCTTGATGCAGTTTTTTTTCCAGGCTTCATTAAAATCTGGATTGGCTACATGTGAAAAATGTTGGTTTGTGGGGAAATAAGTGACAAACTAGAGTACCAAGAAATGGGTTTTTTGTTGGTTAGAAATGTTTCCTTTGGGGGGAGCTGATTGAACCATGAAAGAAAAGGAAAGGCTTAGAAAAGATGAGAACTTGGCTACAGCGAACTGGCAAATGGCCTGCACATTCAACCCCAGTTTATGGATTATTGATTGGAGAGGAGATGAAGTGCAGCTCCTATTCTCAAGCTGAGCAGACTGCCTTACACAGAGTGCAGCTTAACTTTCTTAATTAGCGTGGAATACATAATGTGTGTGGAAAAAAGGAGGTCTTGTTAACAGGTCAGAAGAAGTTAGGTTAGCCTTTGTATTGCCTGTCCTAGTGAATGCGAAGTCAGGAAAATGAACCTAGATTTTTGCTCTTAGAGAAACTTACGTTCATGAACTGTATATGTGTATATATTGTGTGTATACATATATTTCATTCTAATATCAGGTTAAAAAAATTAGAGGTTTATCACAGAAGTCTTAAGTTCACTTCAACAGAGAAATTCAATGCACAAGTATTCTAAACAGAAGTGGTGTTTCAGAGAACAGACACTAAAACCTGATTAGAAAACCTGAAACAAAAAAGCCTTCAAAATGATGCATTTAAATTTTATGAAAAATAAATCATGAAAGTGAAATCTTGGGTAACATTTTGAAATCATAACCCTTTAGGCAGTATGAACTAAATAGTTTTCACTAATAAAAGGAAGTAGTATGATATCCCTTTAATCCATCTGAATTTCTTAGACTTCCTACTATCAAGTTAGTGCCAGTGTGTAGTTACAACTTGAATATGTAATGCTCTACATGGATACACGGATTTTTCTTTTTTCTTTTTTTTTTTTCCTCATAGCAGCCTATGGAACTTGAAATCAGTTAAACTCCATTTTCATATCTAGTTGGCAAAGAATTTGGGCAGCAGTTAAATTACAAGGCTCTGCTGGCTTCTGTCTATGCCTACTGTAGAACAAGGGCAGGTGAATGTAAGATTAATGATATGAAGAGGCAGGGTTGCCCTGCTCTGGCAGTGCCAATATAGTGGGATCCCCCTTCCAGTCAACTCTTGTTTCTTCTTGTTGTTTTGCGCAAGAGATATGCGGTCTTATGCTATTGATGTCCTTTAGCATGCTGAAAGGGCCTGTTTATTTACTGTCTTTAAGATTTCAGAACTCAGTAGGTATCAGCTCCTGCAAATTAGAGAAAAGTTTAATTACTTGTATTGCTGTAAAAAAATTCTTGAGCATGAGAAATAACGTAAATAGATTGCTGGCTAAAGTGCTAGGTGGAAAAGCAAGGAGATGGAACATAGCACCTTATATTTCAGGAGAGAAACATGTGAGGGCTTACTTAGTGAAGATGTGTATCAAAAAAACGGCAAATTCAATATGAAAACTTATTTTTTTCTCATAAAGCTGCAACAAGAGGAGAAGAATGAGGTCAGCATAGGACATATAATGTAATCAGGATGGGAAATATTAAAGCATGTACAAATATACTTTATAATAATAAATATGTTTAAATTTATTTATAATAATTATTGCTCTTTGTCCCAGGATAAAATTTTGGCTGACAGAAAAAACCTAATTGGTTTGAAAAATAAGAAAAGGTCAAGGAGTCATCTTGAATTTATGGAAATCATTAGAAAAGGTAGTTGCTTTATTTTGCAACATCATGTTTTTAAGTTGATTAGTAATAACTTAAAATGATTTGACATCTGTAGGGCACTGCTGCAGGAAAATTTGTGGAAAAACTCTCAGAGGGGGTTTATTCAGTGTCTTGCAGACTTGACAAGAGCAGATACAAGGTTCTGGTATAAACCCAATTTTAGTGTAAAATCAGGAATAATTTGCTGAAGTTTACTGACCTAAACGAATGTACAAATGTGGTAAATGATACCTTAAGTATGCTATGTTAACCATTCCCCTCAAAAAAAATCCTTACAAACCCACAGCAAAAAGAAATACCAGTTTTTGTCCTTGCAAGTCCTATGCCTGACAGACTGAGTCACTGAGGTGCCCTGACAGAGGTGGTTAGTCTCCCAGTGACTTACGCAGTGATATTTCTGTGAAGTATGGCAAAGGTAATTCATGGAAGGCCATAGAGACCCTTGCATAATGTGGTTTTGAGAGGGCCAGTGAAACACCTGATTACTTCATGAGAGCGTGGTGGTGACTCCAGTAGGAGTAATCATGTTCCTCATGCAGTACACAATGTTTTTGTCAAGTGACTGGCATGCACGGGGGTTTTCTGACCTTCTTGTACTTCTTGCTAAGAGTAAATTGACATGACTGGTATTTCTGGACCTGAATGAGCAAGTTGTTAGCCTAGCAATTAATATGGTACTTGTTTCATTTAAACTACTTCTGATGGATCTATTTTACCTTGAACAAAGCTCACCAGGAGTGCTCCAATGAAATGTGTTCTTTTGGTCGCAAAATGGCATTTTGTCAAAACTGAAATGTGTCTGTCTTGACAAGCATCCCCTGGAAGATGGGATGACTTTTAGAAACATATGCCTTCTTTCTTGTCAGATTGTCAGGGCTCTGAAGTGTTTCAGTTTTCCAGCACCTGTTGCTCTGGGCTGAGAGTTGCAGTCCTCCTGGTGTCCCTGTCGTGGCTCTGGGAACCCTGGAACTTGCTGGGCTGTGAGGTCTGCTTCAAGGTCTGCTTTCCAGCTTTGCATTAGCTTCTGTCCCACACTTGATATGAAACAAAATCTCATTTTAAAAAAATAAATACATATGTAGAACTCTCCATAGAGAGAAGTTCTGGGTTTGATACCTGTGTCTAAGGATTGGAGCCTAAGATAACTTAGGATAGCAGATCATATTAAAAATAGGTATAGAAAGATTATTAATGCAGATAATTCTGTCTGAAGTCTGGAGAAGAGTGCTTTTAATGATAAGGGCTAAAGATTGTATATAGTATTGGATTGTTAGTTTAATAACCTTTATAGAAAATGCATGATCTGGAATGATTTAATCATAGGCAAGACTCACCCCAGAGCTATCTGCTCCATAAGTCAGTGTCTTATTTTGGGTTTACCACCTTTTATACCTCTATAATGACAATACATATGTCTAGAGCTTTACTGTCTCTGCTTGATTAATATTGTGATAGTCAGCAAAATACATTGTTTTGAAATCTCTTTTGTAAGGTTAAATTGTATCCCTATCACTGACAAGGATTGATAGCTGCTGAGAATACAATAATGAGGATTTTACTCCCAGTGTCTGTGCAAATTTATCACTGAAGTTTATTTTCCTCATTTACCTGTGGAAGCATTTAGCTCTGATGTGCTCCCCTTGTGATCTACAGCTGTGGTCTTTTCCTTATCAAAACAACATTGATTTGTGTAGTTTAGATTAACATAAATATGCAGTTTGTGCAAGAAATCCTCATTATAAGGTACAAAGGCAAGGGAGCTACTCCTTAAAAATAATTAAGATTTTGTTACCTGTTCTGTAGTGTTTTCTGTAGGTAGATAAGGCCTATGGAATATGGTTTGAAAAGATCTGGTGTGCCAGTAGTTATTCATCATGTCATCAGCATTTTTTCCTTGCAGATATATACCTGGCAGGGAGACACCAGTGACTGGTATTGATAAACAGGAGAATTGTTCAAGTCTAAATTATTTGGCTGATGTGTGTACAGACTAACTTTCAGCACTTTGCTAGGAAGCATCCCAGATGCATGTGTGTCTGCACTTCTAACAGTATGAATATGAATTTACTCATTTTGAAGTAGTTTATAATTATAACTATATGGAGCCTTTTAGGGTTACAGTACTCCAAAGGTACAACCAATAACTTGAAGCATCTCAAAGGTCAGTCAGTGCTGGTTTTCTTGAGGTGGGAGGCTGTCATTCATGCATTTTCTCACTTCCTGGTTGTTACTGCCACTGTCTCCCTGACTACAGAGTAATGTGCGAAGCTGGGCTTCCTTTTCTCTTCATGTGGTTTGGGCTGTTTATTTTAATAAAGAGGTTGCAGTATACACAGACAAAATAGCTATTATTTTACTGGAGCTATCTTATTTTAACATAAAGCTTTGGACAGTCTACTGCAGTGCATACCATGAAGTCTTTGGTCTCTGTCCAGAATCCTACTAAAGCTTTATATGGCATTACCTAGAAACATGTGACTTAAATAATTATGGGGTGTAGAGGAGAAACTGTAACAATATATGCAGAATTCTAGAAAGGAGGAGATAAACACATTCATAGAGTAGCAAAGCCTTATTTAGCGCATAGACTCATCCACGTAAATGAGTCATAAGCAGGAAAGAAAAATAGGAATCATAGTCAAAGGAAATTAGTCGTGGAAAGGGTCCTGGAGTCATCCTAACTCTCATTGAGATGGACTTGCTGATTGGATGTTTGTTTTTTTTAACCTTGGCAACTTCTTAGTTTTGTTTTACTTTGTCCTTACGTCATGAGGAAAACCTTATTTTTAGTTCCAGTTTTGATACTCAAACACAAAGGAAAAATTCAGCGAACTCACCTCCCCCCCCAAACAATTAAGCGTAAAAGCTTGTTAATAAAATTCTATATAAGAAAAAGAGTTAAATATAAATAACATATAAAGAAAACACAGCTATACAGTATAATTCTTCTGAATCTTATAGCTAAGTTCAAAATCCTAGAGAGCTTTTGTTTTATTATTATTATTTTAAGGTATACTAGTACACATGCTGCTGATAGATATATTTTACTCTTCTTTGGTCTCTCTGGCCTACTGATAGAAAACTCCTTCACATTGTTTATCACTCTTTCCAGTTCTGTTTACCAGTAGCATGACGGCTTAGTTTTACTTATGTTAATTTAAGTTAATTTAGGTTAATATATTTGCCATTAAGCATTCCAATGCCTACTCAAAATCCTTTAAGCCCTACGAAAAATGAGATGGCTTGATCTGGAACATCATTGATAAACCAGCATGACTCATCATGGCTATGACTGCTTCTCTTCGAAACGCAGTGAGTGGAGAGGTTGTCTAGTTTTTCTATTAGATTAAATCATGTGCTTCAGAGATATATTTGTAGTGATACTTGGTTCTTTAAAGGTTTTTGATTTTTAGACTGGATTGGTATTTGAATGGTAAGCTGGTGGGAATGGAGGTGCTACAAGGAAAAGTAGTGCTGACCTTTCAGGAGAAGATATTTTGTCTTATATGAAAATACTGGAACTTAATTGTGGTTTTTGAATATTGTCCGAATTATGTTTTTTCTCATAGTGTACAAAGTTAATATTTGGGAAGACAAGAACATTGAATTACCTTTGTCTTAGACACTAACGTATCTCACTCTATAAAGAATCAGCTCACAATTTCTTTCTGGGAGCAAAAGACTGGTGTCTATTGATAAAGAAAACTTATTGGTAAAAAACCCGTTGTTTACTATGGTGAATAACAAAAATAGTGTCTATAAACAAGCTGAAATAAAAATAAGCCAAACCAATAAAAATTAAAATTGCAGGTAAACTTACAGAATTTTATTTGATTAGGGTTTGATGAGAAATACTTCAAGGTTTTGACTGGACTTTTTTACAGATGTGCTTTTTTACTTTGTATATATTGTATACACCTGTAAGATGGTATCCAGGTGTGGGTGCAGAGACTGCTTGACTATTCCAGTATGTATCCATGGTTAGGTTCTGCAGCCTATGTGATTAACTCCAGTTTTTCTTACAAGTTTGTAGAATACCAGCAAATAACTTGTTAGGTCTGTCGTGAGTAAAGGGAATGTGTTATTGAGTAGTGGAAGCTCCCTGTGCACTTGACATTTCACTTGCATGGTCATCATTCTTTTCTCTTGAAGTTGCACCTCTACCTAATAAGCCATTTTACTGGAGCACTTGATTTCCATGAGAAGAGTAAATCTACTTTCATGTGACTTGGAGCAGATTTGCAAACAGCACACAAAAATAGAATTAGAAGTTTAATTTCATACTCTTAGTTTCATTGAATAATACTTTAATACTCGTTAAGCCCTCGTTAAATCAAATTATATCAAATAAAACTGTTCAAGGATGAGATATTACTTAGCATGGCCAAAGGTGGTATAATCTAGCCCAAGTGCCAGTTTTCCAGTTTGTATCAGCTGAAAATAATAAAAACAGAACAGCTTAATTGGTACTTGTGGGATTTTCTGGAAATGTGCTACAGAAGGATGGATTGAACTGTATTCAAAATAGTAACACAAATATCTGTGCTGTCATATTTAAATTTTCTATGGTCAGAGTTGAGGGACTGCGAGGGACTGCTTTTTTCCTTCCTCTGCCCTCCTTCTCTTGGCTTCTTCCTCTGAAACTGTATTTGGGTTCCAGTGGGAAGCATGTACTTTATAATGATAAATACTGTTTAGTGTGACTTGACATTTTTTTCAGGGAGATAATGTACCCAGGAGTGTCTCCTTCCTGGTCCAATGACTCAGAAAGCTCTGAAAATATACCACAGTGTGGGAAACTTCAGAAGCACTGCACAAGGAATTGCTGGTGACTAATTCAGTGACAAAACAGTGGGCATAGGCTGCATTTTGTACATGTTGTTCATCCACACTACAGCTTAGTAGATCCTAACGGTGTATTTCTGATAGACATCAGTGTAATATGGAGTTGCTACTACCTCAAAGTATATACCCGATATTTATCCAATATTCATAATCTTTCTTTCATATCTTGTTCTATGTTTTCAAGAATCATACTGAAACTGACTTTTATCTATGGCAAAATCTATTTTTTCAAGATTAGAGATTCTTATGTTAAATGTAAATAAAGAATCTGCAGTTAAATGTTCAAGATCTGTTACTTAAACCACGTGAAGAGCAATACCTCCTTATGCAGCATGTTCCAGTTTGATTTCCATGGAAGACTATCATTTGCAAATGCACACTGAGGTGTAGGTTTGTGTGAAGGGATGTAAAGAACCTCATTTAATCATTTTATATAATATACAAACCTGAGAAAAGTGGACAAACTGATAGCATGGTAAGATGAGATCTTCTTGTCTAGTGAAGTAGGGCCCTGCTGTCTTGAAATATAAAAGTTAAGCCCCATCTATCTGGCCAAATTAACCTGTTGGGAATTTATGCCTGTTGTAGATAGGTTGATAAGGGTGGTAATTCCAGCCTGTGCTTTTTTGGTTTTGGAGGTTTTGATGGAAAATGTTTTCTCTTCTGTTATACAGCTGGATGGTGACATTATGGTGCATTTTATGTTTATTTCGTTGTTTTTGAGAAACTTAAATTTGAGTTGTGTTTTCTTCGGTTTCAGCTGTTGAACAGGCTATTGTAAAACAGGACCTTGCAAACAATTGAAAGATAGAGTAACACATATCTGAAGAAAGAGAGGAAGAATAATAATAATAGGGAATTTATTTGTTGGAATAATGTCAGGAATGCAGTTCTAGTGATCACTAGTGAAATAATTTTTGAGATAGGTTTTGCAAAATCTGTATGCTAGGGAAAGGTCTAGAAACCATGAACTGAGTCTCATCCATCTTTCAAGGAACCAAAATGTTAGCCTTAAACAATACCTCTTACCCTCTGAAGGTGTTAGTTGAAAGGTTACCGGAAATGCTGGAGTCTTGACAGAATCAAAGTAGTTGAGAGAGACTCTGAAAAGATATCCAAAGAGGTTGGTAACTGTATCTCCAATAATAAAACATTACTTTAGATGCATAAAAGCACAATTCATTTGAAATTAACTTCACTCTTCCTGTGCTGTTTTAAGCATTTTGGTAAAAGCAATCTGTGCAAGAAATAGAGAATGAGACATATATATTTCATAATAAGAAAAACATCTGTCCTGGAGAAATAAAGTTTCACAGATACATATATAGTACAGGCAGTTCTTTATTTGACTGCAGCGCTTATATATGTTGAGGTTTTTAAATCTAGTAGAGCTATCTCCAGACCTTGGATGATGCTTTCTCTCTTAGCTCCTTAATAACAGCAATTGTTAGCAATTTCTGGAAGAGGCCTGTGAGACTGGAGGAATAGCCATTTATTTTGTCTGACCAAGTTGTTTTTTAAAAAAAATTAAAATCTGTGTTAGTCTAGTAGAAGATCCTTTTTAAAAGACAGCATTTCCTTCACAATTCTAGATGTCACTATGAAGAGCAACACTCGGACCTGTATGTAAGTTAGCTCAGGGTTAGAGCTCCTGTTTGACTCTTTAATTGAAAAGTATTATGGAAACAAAATGATGTTAACAAAAAACAATGTCTGTCTTTATTACTCTCTTCCTTTCTTTTCCCCTGCCCATCAGTGGTGGTGCCAGACAGACCACAGACAAACATTTGAGTATCTAATTAAAAATGAGTAAATGTCATCAAGAAAAACTTGCCAGAGGCAAGTAATTCAACTGAAGAAAGAATTTCTCATTCTGTTATAAATAATGTGTTGGAAGTGAAAACATACAAATTGGGACTAAAGAACAGACCATGCATCAGATGATACCTCAGAGGTGCCTTGATGTCAATGAAATGTAGTTCTCACTGCTGCCATTAGAGACCGAACCCTGCAGTTAATGCCCTTGGCTGGTCTCCAAGAGCATTTCTAGTAGCTGTAGGAAGTTCAGCTGTGGCTCATGGTGGCTTTAGTATAACCCAAAGCAAAATGATAAGGGTGTATCTCATACTCTTTTGCTTTCACTTCTGAGATGCTTGGAAAGTACTGGTACATTAGGAATTGAAAAAGCAGGTATAATAGAGGAGACTTGAAAGTTACTGCCCTTTACAATCTGTTGCCAGAACAAAACCAAGTGGTTTCGTAACTGTGATTCAGTAATTTCAGTGGGAAGGGTCTGACCTGTGTTCATAGTTGATCAGTGTTGAGAATGTGTTGCAACTCCCAGATAACTTGCTCTGTCATCACTAGAACTACAGCAGTCCACTAAACGGGGAAGTAGTAGCAGTATGTCAGGAGCATAGAGAAAACTTTTAAAATAAGGAAATAACAATAAAAGATGAAGACATGTTCAGTAATGTTAAGTGTTGACACTTCAGATTTTACAGCATTGACCTAACCTGGGTTTTCCTGAAGTAAAAGGTAACGGAATTGGGCCAAAGCAGAGTCCTTTGAGAGTCCTACTTCTGCCGAAATTTCATTTCAAGTATTTTTCTAATTACTACCCTTCTCCATTTTTGTGCCCAATCCTCATTTTTCCAGTCCCTGTTTAGCAGAAGGCACTTAGTGTGGCAAAGGAGGAAGAAGTCTGGCTAACATGAAATAATAGATTTGTCCCTCTTGCAGTCCTCCCTCTTGTTCTCAAGTAGGGACAAGAGGGAGTTTGGAGATTATCTATAGAGGGCAGAAGCTTCTCTAATCAGTCTGGTAGATCCATTCCTTAAGTAGCAGTAAACAATTTTTACTCTACCTCTATGGTACACAACAAGGTTTCATAGGTTTATGATGTGTTTTCTCTATTAAAAAGCTCTGAAACACTGTCAGGTTTTCTATGGTGCGTTCACAGAGTACACCATGTACAAATTTCAGTGCACACATCATAAACGGATTAGTGTTGATCCTTCAGTTAAAGATGATTTTTCCTCAGAGGCAACCTTATTTTCTTGAAGGTAATAGGATGTTGGCAATAAACATACACTATTTCACTATTACAGAGTGATCATTAAAATACATATGCCTTTATGTTGGGCTGTTTTTGTGATTTTTTTTTTTAATTTTTTTTTTTATTTTTTCTCCTTCCAGAACTATGATAACAGTAGTAAGTAAACCAGATACTTTTCTGGAAGAACAAAGTTCCTGTAGTTAAGTGGGCCAGTTGTTTCCAGGAGTTTGTGCAGATGATGTTCTACTTCAGCAAAAGCATTATATGCATTTGTTCTCCTCAACATGTGTTATAAACTTATGAAAATGAAAGCAGCAAAGAGATGTTTTACTAGAGTGAATGGGATATTAGTTTTGAGTTCCACAAAAAGACAAGTGTAGAATAAAATAATGTTTGTTTGGGGTAGGTTGATAAACTTTACTGAGCATCTGTAAGAGGAAAATAAAATATATTTTTAAATTATTTGTATGGGGATATATGGAAAGAGAGGATCCATAAGAGTGAAAAAGCTTCTCTGGGCTTCTCTATTAGAACATCACGTCTGAAGAGCCCTGGGAAGCAGCAACATTTTTCACTGGAAGCTGTTAATAATAAACTTTTTGTATGAAGTTTTGAAGCAGATACTGGGAAAATGTTAGAAGCAATTTAAAGCAACGTGGTTTATGTTTCCTTACGTCATTCTAAAGTACGAATTTCTTTGATCTCTTTGTGGTTTTTATTTTGTCTATTTGCAAAATGAAGATAAGTCTAACCTATTTCACAAAGAGTCATCTCCAGGTACAGAAAGGTGGGGAACTTGCCAATGTCTTGTAGAAACTCAATTTTTAAAATGCAAAATAGTTTCAAAGAAAAAAGAAAAGGACACAGGAAGAAGGCTCAAAATAATCCAGTACCATAGGCATTTATTTCATATTGTATGCATTACAAGAGAATTAGAAATACATCAGTAATTCATAATTCTTCTGTTATAACCATATCAGCAGTTACGTGTTTTCAAGACCTTGACAGACATAGCAGTGTCAGCGGCAGCCTATATAATATGTAACCAACATTAGCAAAACCACAAAATAGCTTTTGTTTAAAATATGTGTAAAGGAATTCTGCAGTAATTAAATGGCATCACTCATCAATGTGGTCAAAGACTCAGTCAGACTCAAGAGCTTGTTCTGTAAAGGTTGATCTGACTTTGAAGTTTCAATTAAAATAGTAGGAATGATTGGTCATAAAATGAAATTAGGAATTGCAATGGAATGTCAAGTCAATCAAGTCAAGAACTGTGCTGTTCACCAATCAGACACTTAATTATGTGTTATTGGAATTAAGTCCACAAAGCAGAATATTTTTTGGAAGAGAAGATCCTCAATTTAAAGTTAAAAATACTTTGATTTTTATTTAAATCATACTACTGTATCTGTTTAATCCTAAAACCTTATTTTTAGTGAGATGTTGATGTTAAAAGTTTTCTTAAAATCAAATTTTCTTCAGCATAAAACAAGATCTTTCAGAGAATTTTTTCTGCATTAAAAACTGAAAAAAAATTATTAGTACGTTTATTTTTGGACTTCATGTACTTACCTTTCACTTGCTACTGTTCAGAGCCTTCTTGGGAAACTTGTTTTTTATTTGTGTTTTTATTGCTATACAGGGAAAAAGCTTATGTTGTAAATGCCTGTGTGCTTATATGCTAATGCAGACTCACAAGGATATTTTTCTTCCTTCATTTCTATCTCCAGTTTCTTACTGGATATGTGGGGCTTTGAAGGGTGTATGTTCAGTTAGCTTCCAATGAATAGCAAGCAATTATTTTGAAAACCCACGTTGCTATTGCTACAGGAAAAATAGTGTTTAAACTTCTCCCCATTAAATGCATTTTTCTCATAAAAGTAAGAAGGTCCTCCCACTGTACAAGGGGTTGAGGAGCTATAGCGGGTGATGTTTCTCCACAGGTTTTTGAGACATTTATTCTTTGATGTAGCATACAGTATTGGTGCTGGAAGTTATATTAAGTGCTCATAGCCTGAGTTTATTTTATCCCTTTTTAAGTCAATTTATTACTTTGGCAGTGGACCAGTTTTGATGGTCTTGGAGACCTGACTCTCCAGATTTATTCAGTTACAGTCTTCCCTCACACCCATACATGTCTTTATGCTCTTTCAGAGTTCATATTTTAATATCGTGAACAATTTCTGTGGTTATTCAAACGTGGGTTTCTCTGAGGATGGCACTAATAAAGTTTCAGCTGTGATTTCAGTGTCAGCACTGTTTCACTTATCAGAAAAAAAGCTAATTTTAAACTGCTCTTATTACCTGGTCTGGATTTGTACTGACCAGTTTTAGGGAGCAGACTCTGAACTGTTTCTGAATCCTTGAGATAGCATCACTCCTTAGTCATCAGCATACTAGTTATTTTTGTTTGATATTTTGTTTTCTGCATATCAATTGGCACATTAATTTTTATCTTTGATCTAGTTTTTTATCTGTGTTTTCAGCCATTGCTAAAAGTTCCTAGTTATTACTAGCTCACTAGAAAATTATTAAGAAATATTTTTAGACTTTGCAATTTAAGTTACAAGGCAAATGGAGAGAACACAGCTGTCTAGTAATGCCATCTGGGGAATAAAAAGATTTAGTCCTTTCAAACCTCCTGGAGACTTAGCATGACCCTTTAGTAAATTGCAGGTTTGGCATAGAGAAATAAACTTTATGCCAGTTTGGCTCTCCTGCCAGAAGTCCCTGTATGGTAATGGACTACATTAGAGTAATTGTTGAGAGATACTGCAAAGGTTTTTAAAAAATTAGGTGAAAAAGGTATTGTTGGAATCTCAGTAAATGGCACTCAAAGGGCCTGACAAAGTAGGTGCCACAAATAATCCTGAATTTATTTCCTGCTATAGCTATTTCATGTAACACAGAAAAAAATTCTAAAGACTATCAGTTACACTTGGACAGTTACACTTTTTCTGGCCTGTTGGTTGACGTATCCAGGTGGCAGAGGCTGACCTGGTTTTATATGCTGGATGAGCACTATGATCAAACTGAAAAAAAAAAAGTTTCACATCATAGGACATTCTGTTGTCTTCCAGACAATTTGTGTGTCTGTTTGAAAGTGAAGTTGTGAAATCTCCTGTCAAACTCCTGATGTTAAATTAATTTTCTTCTGAATACAGCATCTCATTCATTTTTGGGTGCATAGATTACTAGAGAAATACTTGCAGAATCATTTTTTTTTAATGTAAGTCTTTTGCAATGGGTTTTATTATTATCTGTGTACTTTAAGATACCTTGTAAATGTCTGCATGAAATATTATTTAATGCTCTCTCTTGCACTCCTTTTTTTTTTTTTTTTTGGCCATACAGCTCATAAACCAGGTTTGAGTGGCAAGTCATACAGCTTGAGAGGTACAGATTATAAATTAGAGGCTTAAGTACACCTTTAGCCCTGAATTACAGTAAAATTGTAGTTGTGTATCAATAAATCATGCCATAACAGTCCAGACATTAAATTATAATTGTAAAATGTAGTGGCTGTCAGGAGGATGAGGGAGGGGGGGAAGAGACTGAAAAATGAGCTGCTGCAGTGGCCCTTCAGAAGATAAAGTACTGAAAGAGAAAGGGGATGATCCAGAAAATGGAAGAAGTAGGGGTACCAAATAGGCTTGAAGAAAATTCTAGGGAGGCCAGAATAAAATGAAGTAAGGGGATTTGTACAGAAAGGTCCTTCTTAATTTATGGAAAAAACCCTGCAAATCTAGGGTTCTTTGGTTTCCTACATGTAGATAAAAGACTGGGTTAAAAACTGGAGAGGACCATTTCAGTGAAATATAAGTTAGGCCCTTGTTACTTCAAATGTCTTTTCCTCAGTTTAGGCAATATGACCCTTTGGAGAATTTTCTGGTCTTCTGAGTTGTGAAGAGCACAATGAAGAACCACCTATTAATAGTAAAGCTTAAAACATTCTTTGTGTTTACAGAACTTCAGGATTGTTGGCTAAAAGAGGAAGTTGGACTTTGTTAATATGTAACCTGTTCAGTATCCAACAGTAGAAACTTAGATTGGAAGAAAGGATTTCTTCCTTTTTACTGTGTTTATCTGTATAAACACAGATTTTAATTCACAGCAATTAGGATTATTGAACTAATATTGAAAATAAAGCTTCTAAGAATAAGGATGAAATCCTCCTTACCTTTCATATTTCAAGAGTATTTGTTTCTCAGCTTTTAAAGCATGGTGAACACTTTGATATGAATCATTACCATACCATGTAGTTTCCTACACACTGTCCTGTCTATAGACAGCAGTTCCATCAACTGTTATTAACTACTGCTTCTTCTGAGGAAGCCTTTTGCTTATCATTTGCAAGAGCTGTGTACCTCATTTGTCAGTGTTTTGATGGAAGAAAAGGTTTCTTAATGTAGTAAGTATCTGTTACTTAAACACTTTTAGCTGGTAACAAGAAAAATCTAGCTTGGATTTGTACTGTGTCTGCACAGATTTAGCTGATGTTTGATATTTTTCCTCCCTCTTCTATTCCTCTGGAAACAAGAGAGGGCTACGGAAGGTACTGCTGATAAGATGTAATGCATGTTTAATGTGTAACAAAACTACTCTGCAAAACTAAAAGATTTAGGAAATGTTTAAAGATATACCAGTTGTGTGAGGACAACCCTGTTTTGGAATCTACAACATACTGGTAGTTGGAAATCCAGCATGGTTTAGTATAACCAGTCATGTTGTAGCCAGGCAGGTGGAGATTAGCTCAAAACAAAAAAAGGCAAAAAGCCATAATTATTCTCTCCAAACCTCTGCTGAGTGTTCAGAGAAAGATGGAGAAAAGGCAGTTATAGATTTCAGAGGTGAGAGTAAAACCAGCATGGCCTAACAATACTGCCCATGCCTCCTTTGCAGAAGTGTAGAAGGGTTTGTGGCTCCTGCCTTGTGTGACAGGGGGCTCACAGGCGTGGGGGAATGGATGAGAACCAGTGCCTGGGCTCGGTGCTTGCACTCCACTTTTCACTCCCTCTGAACTCTTCCAGTTAAATGAACCTTGAGAGGGCAGAGGGGAGTTAACCTCATCATCAAATACAATCATGGTGTTACGAAGAAAAGAGGATTTTTTTTTAGTGTTGGTTACGAGCTGTGTCCTAATTCATAAACTGCTTTAACCTAGAGTTTTCCTAGGCGCAGATTTCACAGAAATGGATGACAGCGTTAAGGGTGGCTTTCTGCCAGCACCAGATTTCACCTTAAATAAATAGAAGTAGCTGATAGTGATTTCATAGGGAGATCTATACATACCCAAGGCCAGAAGCTGGCTTTTTTTCCTGCTCTTGTGTTTAGCAAGTATAGTAATTGCTGAAATGTTAAGTTCCTTGTTAGTACTTCCCCTTTTGTAATTGTTATCGACAGAAACTATTTGTTAAAACCTTAGTCATTCACTAAGCCATTATTCATCACCTGGGTAATTCTAATGAATTTAACTGAAACAGGAAACTTCATATCAAAATGTTGTATCTTACAGCAAAGGCTAAAACAGTGGCTTATTCACTTAATAGAAAAAATGGGCTATGGTTTGTACCAAAAATCTTTCTTGGGTTCATACTAAATTTAGAATGTATTTTGTTCAATTTAGTGTAGGTGTCAGAATTTTTATTTCAGTTTTATTATATAACATGCTCTGAAACCCCTTCAGGAAAAGATGTAGTATCTTCCCCCTGTGGGCAATTATGAATGTCAATTGTATCAGTTCTTACTGTTGGCCTTGTTTTTTCTCCTATAAATAATAATCTGTTTTTCTCTCCTGTGTAGTTAGTTTGCAGCAATTAGAAGGAATCTTTCCCTGTCTCCTTTTAATAAATCTCTTAATGATTGTAAATAGGCTTTTCAGACTAGTTTCTTCTGACTTAGAGACAAAGCATATCAGACATAACTGTTTTTCTTGTGCTGTTCCTTGAGAATCTGCTAATTTCCAGTTGGAAAAGCTATAAAAGGATTCCTGACAAGTTGGTTTATCATGCACTATTTCATCCTTTACTTTAAGAGAACGACTTTTAAGATTCAGACCTCTCCACATTTCACAAGTCCAAATGAATGATGGGCTGCGTAACTTTCACACTGCTCAGAGAGGTAAATTCTACTCCGAATTTTTCCTTATTTGTTTGATCTGTTATTTGTCACTAGTAGCTTGAAGACTGAAACTTGTATGAACCACTTTTTTTTTTTTCTTCTTTCTTAACACCCTGTCAGTTACAAATTCAGTGGACAGAAGCTGGTAGGGTTTTTTTGATGGCATCTTCTATTTTTTCTGTTGTCTTTGTATTCCTTTTCGTGGTACAACAGAACTCTGTTAAGACACTGGTTAAGAATGTAAAAGATCCAGGATATAATCCAGGATCGTACCTGTATGAGTGACAGAAAGGAAGTTTACTGTCTGTCTCCCCCTTAAAAACAGCGCTGTATCTTTGCCTCTGCAGGCAAAGAGTTTCTGACAGGATTAGTTTTCTTTGAAAGCAGTGCAAATTAGATAATCAAATAAGTAAAATATACATTAATATACAGTGATCATAAAATTGAGATAAATTTGTGTGTGTATACATTTGTATGCAAATTACATACTGCATTATATATGGAAAGCATGTATATAACATGTATGCAATTGGCTTAAAAAGGATAAGACAAAATGCTCAAACATTGATGGCTATTAAAGAAGGAAGCTAGAGATTATTTCTAGATTTGGAAGCTATTAACCTGCTGACAGCCAGAGGCTAGGACAGTATGCCAGGGAAAGATCATCCTATCCTGCTCTTACTCATTCTTCTTTCTCTAAAAATCATATACTGGCCACTGTCAAAACAGCACTGTGGAGTCTTAGATTCTTAGTTTGACTTAATACTGACAGAATACTTCTATGATACTAAACAATTTATTTTGGGGCTTAAGGTCAGACTGAGGTTCAAGTCCAAAAAAGTCTGTTCTCCCTGAAACATTTTGATGGCTTATGTAATATGTCAGTAATGGTATATAGAACTGGATGGACATTCTGATCTCATCCAGAATAACAGCTTCTGGTGTCACTGTTTGACTTAAATGACATTGGTGCAGTGGATTTTAATGTAATAATTCTTTTGTTTGAGAAATCAAATAAATAATGTCTTTCTAAAAGATGAAAATCAAGAATAATTTCAAAGGAGTACAGACTTCTAGATTGCAGTGTCAGAGGACTAAGGAAAATAAACCAGTAAAACAGATGTGTATTCTTTGCTGGGTAAAAAACTGTCTGGATGGCCAGGCCCAAAGAATTGCGATAGAGTTAAATCCAGCTGGCTACTGGTCACAAATGTTCCCTAGTGTTTGTTATTAGGGCCAGTTCTATTTAGTAACTTTATCAATGATCTGGATGAGGGGATTGAGTGCCCCCTCAGTCAGTTTGCAGATGACACCACATTGGGTGGGAGCGTTAATCTGCCTGAGCATAGGAAGGCTCTACAGAGGGATCTGGACAGGCTGTATTGATGGGCCAATGCCAATTGTATGAGGTTTGATAAGTCTCAGTGCCAGGTTCTGCACATGGGTCACAACAGCCCTCAGCAGCACTACAGGCTTGGGGAAGAGTGGCTGGGAAGCTGCCTGGTGGAAAAGGACCTGGGGGTGTTGACTGACAGCTGGCTGAACATGAGCCAGCAGTGTGCCCAGGTGGCGAAGAAGGCCAATGGCATCCTGGCTTGTGTCAGCAATAGCGTGGCCAGCAGGGACAGGGAAGGGATCTTTACTCCTGTACTTGGCACTGGTGAGGCTGCACCTTGAACACTTGTGTTCAGTTTTGGGCCCTTCACTACAGGAAAGACACTGAGGTGCTGGGGCACATCCAAAGAAGGGTAACAGAGCTGGTGAAGGGTCTAGAGCGCAAGTCTTAGGAGCAGCAGCTGAGAGAACTGGATTTTTTCAGCCTGGAAAAAAGGAGGCTCAGGGGACACTTTATCACCCTCTACAACTACTTGAAGGGACGTGGTAGCGAGGTGGATGTTGGGCACTTTTCCCAGGTAACAAGTGACTGGACAAGAGGAGATGGCCTCAAGTTGTTCCAGGGGTGATTTAGATTGGATATTAGGAAAAGTTTCTTCACTGAAATGGTTATCAAGCATTGGAACAGGCTGCCCAGGGAAGTGGTTGAGTCACCATCCCTGGAGGTATTTAAAAGATGTCTAGATGTGGAGCTTAGGGACATGACTTAGTGGTGGACTTGGCAGTGTTAGGTTTATGGTTGGACTTGATGTTAAAGTTGTTTTCTAACCTAAATGATTCTATAATTCCATTCTATGATTCTATAGAAAACCTAATTTTGTTGTAAGAGGAGTGAAAAAGTATCTTTTGGTTCTGTTGAAGGAGGGATTTTGCCCTGACTAGCCCTATAGTCAGATGGTAGTGGGTGAGATATTTCACTTTTCATCCCTTCTCTTATTTAAAATAAATAAAAAATTAAACACACACCCCCCCCACCCCCCAATATTTAGAATTACCAAGTCACTAATTAAATACCAAATTCCCTCCAAACTCATTTGGCAGTGTTTTTTCCAAGCATTCTGGATGCTCAGGGAAGATCACGCCTAGACCTGGTCTATACACCACCTTGCACAACTGGAAGCATATTTCTACCTCCAGCAGTACTTTGCTGGCTCTAGGGAAGAACAGCACAAAAAATATTTCTCATTCTAGGCCACAGAACAGGAAGAAGTACAAGGAATAGCCTGCATGTCTAGTATTTTGATAGGCATAGACCTTGCCTGAGAATTTATTAAAGTATTTAGTAAGAGTAGAGAAATAAATGAGGAAGGAAAAGTTATAAACAGTTTTATTATCCCAGGTTATATAGGAAAGTGTTAAATGGTGGAAGTTTTTAGTTGTTGACTTTTTGTTTTAACTATCTCAAAATAACTGTGTGTTTGCTCTGTGGCTGAGAATAGATGCCAATTATAAGCTGTTGTGAGCTCTGCAGACAGTGGTCAGGGACAGTAGATTGTCATGAGCCTGCTCCAGCAATAAATATCATCTTGTTTTTATGGCACCATACTACAGATCTCTTGATGCTGAGTTGCTGCCTCCCTATTCTCTTTCCGTGTCTCACCTTTATTTTCCTGAATCTCTGCATACTGCAGAACTTGCTGCTCAAGGGATGCAGAATGTGTGATACTGTACAGTGATGACTTCACCTTATTCAGTGTAGGTTGTGGTTGAAGAGACTGGAAAGAAAAACAAAAGGTAATTTTTAGCTCATTTTTAAATTTTAGGTTTCATGATCTGCATGAGCAATATTATGTGGTATGCACACTAGCTGGAAGAAAGTGGAGTGGCTCCAGTTTTGAACTCACAATCGCGTGCATGTGGAAATGCAGAGAAACTGGAACAACAGAAAACAGACAAAAATATTTAGTTTGTTGCAATTTGGTTTTCAAGCTTATTTTATTTATCGTTACTGGCTTTCAGGAAAAAAAATACTGTTACTGCACCATGTTAGGCCCACATAGAATTTACAAGTGAATTAAAATTTCCAGCTTGTCTTTGGGAAGGTCATCATAGATGTGATGCTTTCTGGTATTGATACTGCATGTTGCACAGCAAGACCTTTGTATGTGAAATTTCAATTTGGGACTCATGGATGTAATAAGCAAGAGTTTTGCTTCCTTTTTAGAGTTAGTGATTTAACTTGTTTATAAACATAGACTACACAGTCATTGTACTAGAAACAAAACTTGCAGAAGTATGGCTGTGTTGGTTTAAGCCCTGCCGGGACCAGAGACCATGTTGCCATTGCCCCTCCCCCACCCTCAGCCGGTCAGGCTGGAAGTTAAGCGCAGACCCCGGGCTAAAATAAGAAGAAATTTAATACAACAGTGTGATAAACAATCTGAACAACAACAGTAGCAATGGTAACAATAATAAACAGAATAACAGTGAAAAAGACAAAAGATATACAGAGAAATACTGCAAATGGTTACGGACAGCCCAGTGCTTCCTGCGACCAAAGCTACAAAGGAAAAAGTTCCCGCGCTCCCGTGCCTGGACCTGACGTCAGCATGGTATGAATAACCCGGCTGGAGATCCCTTCCCCTCTCTCTCTGCTGGGGAAACTTAACCCTATCCTAGCTGAACCAGGACATAATCCACCCCTTTATTCTATACTATCTGCGTCATGTCCAGCTGCCATTTAGCAGTTAACAATAACAAAACAACAATTTACAAAGGCACAGCATAATTCACGGCATGTTCTCACCCAGAATCAAGTCCCCCTGTGGTACGCATCGGACGTCTCCATTGTCCTGCATCACCCACCAGGTGCACCCAGGTCCTTGGGCAAAAGCAATCCTGTGGATGGGTTTGCCTTTACCTTTGCCTGGCGCAGGACTAAACCAGACCATTTTTCCCAATATATTCCTCATGTGCACCACAGGGACTTTATCCCCATCTACAGCACATGGAGGTTTTGACTGAGCCGGGCCAGCTCGACTGGCAGATCCTCTTGTGTTGACTAGCCAGGTGGCCTTTGCTAGATGCATGTCCCGGTCTTTGAAGGTCCCACCTCCCAGTGCTTTCAATGTGGTTTTTAACAGTCCATTGTAGCGCTCGATCTTCCCAGAGGCTGGTTCGTGGTAGGGGACATGGTAGACCCACTCGATGCTGTGTTCTTCTGCCCAGGCATTTATGAGGTTGTTTTGGAAGTGGGTCCCGTTGTCTGACTCAATTCTCTCTGTGGTGCCGTGTCGCCACAGGACTGGGGTTTCAAGGCCCAGGATGGTGTTCCGGGTGGTCTCGTGGGGTGCTGGGTAGGTTTCCAGCCATCCAATGGTTACTTCCACCATTGTGAGCACGTGGGGCTTCCTGTGGCGGGTCTGTGGCAGTGTGATGTAGTCGATCTGCCAGGCCTCTCCATATCTATATTTCAGCCATCGCTCTCCGTTTCGCTGGGGCTTCACCCGCTTGGCATGTTTGATTGCAGCACATGTCTCACATCTGTGGATGATCTCTGCAATGGTGTCAATGGTGAGGTCCACCCCTCAATCTCGAGCCCACCTGTATGTTGCATCTCTACCTTGGTGGCCCGAGGTCTCATGGGCCCACCGGGCTATGAACAGTTCACCTTTGCGCTGCCAGTCCAAGTCCACCTGAACCACTCTAATCTTAGCAGCTTGGTCTGCCTGCTGGTTGTGTCGATGTTCATCAGTGGCCCGACTCTTGGGTACATGGGCATCCACATGGCGCACCTTCACAACAAGGTTTTCCACACGGGCTGCAATGTCCTGCCATACTTCAGCAGCCCAGATGGTTTTACCCTTACGTTGCCAGTTGTTCTACTTCCATTGCTGCAACCATTTCCACAGGGTATTTGCCACTGCCCACGAGTCGGTGTAGAGGTAGAGCCTTGGCCACTTTTCCCACTCAGCAATATCCAAAGCAAACTGGATGGCTTTCACCTCTGCAAACTGGCTCGATTCACCCTGTCCCTCAGCAGTTCAGTGACCCGTCGTGTGGGACTCCATACAGCAGCCTTCCATCATCGATGTTTTCCCACACTGCGACAAGACCCATCAGTGAACAGGGCATATCGCTTCTCCTCATCCGACAGCTCGTTATATGGTGGGGCCTCCTTAGCACGTATCATCTCCTGTTCTGGTGACGTCCCGGAATCTTTGCTCTCTGGCCGATTCGTAATCACCTCTAACATCCCTGGGCGGCTGGGGTTCCCTGTTCGAGCCCGTTGTGTTATCACTGCAATCCATTTTCTCCACGTGGCATCTTGTTGCATGTGTGGTGGAAGCCTTTCCTTTGAACATCCACCCCAGCACCGGCAGTCGGGGTTCCAGGAGGAGCTGTGTTTCAGTGCTGACCACTTCTGAGGCAGCCCAAACTCATTCGTATGCTTCCAGTATCTCCTTCTCAGTTAGTGTATAATTAGCTTCAGAACCTTTGTATCCCCAGCTCCAAAAGACTAGAGGTTGGCCTCGGGTTTCCCCAGGTGCTCTCTGCCAGAGACTCCAGGTAGGGCCATTCTCCCCGGCTGCGGTGTAGAACATGTTCTTAACCTCCTGCCCTTCCCGGACTGGCCCGAGGGCTACTGCTTGGGCAATCTCCCGTTTAATCTGTTCAAAGGATTGTTGTTGCTCAGGGCCCCATTCAAAATCGTTCTTCTTACGGGTTACGTGGTAGAGAGGGCTCACAATCAGGCTGTAGTTCGGGATGTATATCTTCCAGAACCCCACAGCGCCCAGGAAAGACTGAGTCTACTTTTTAGAGGTTGGTGGGCCCATGGCTGTTACCTTGTTTATCATCTCCATTGGGATGTGGCGACGCCTATCTTGCCAGTTTATTCCTAGGAACTGAATTTTCCCTTGCAGGCCCCTTAACTGTCTTTTGCTTAATGGCAAAGCCAGCCTTCAAGAGGATTTAAATTATCTTCTTCCCTTTCTCAAAGACTTCCTTGGCTGTGTCCCCCCCATACAATGATGTCATCAATGTACTGCAGGTGTTCTGGAGCCCCACTTTTCTCCAGTGCAGTAAGGACCAGTCCATGGCAAATGGTGGAGCTGTGGTTCCACCCCTGGGGCAATCGATTCCAGGTGTACTGGATGTCTCTCCAAGTGAACGCAAACTGTGGCCTGCACTCTGGCGCTATCAGAATGGAGAAGAACGCGTTAGCAATGTCAGTCGTGGCGTACCGCTTGGCTGCCTTCGACTCCAGTTCATACTGGAGCTCGAGCATGTCCGGCACTGCAGCACCCATTGCTGGCGTAACTTCATTCAGGCCACGGTAGTCCACAGTTAGCCTCCATTCGCCATTAGGCTTTCTCACTGGCCATAGAGGGCTGTTGAAGGGTGAGTGAGTTTTGCTGATCACCTTCTGGCTTTCTAGTTGACGGATCAGCTGATGGATGGGGACCAGGGAATCTCGGTTGGTGCAGTACTGCCGCCGGTGCACCGTCCTGGTAGCAATCGGCACTCGCTGCTCCTCAACCTTAAGCCGCCCCACCATTGAGGGATCCTCTGAGAGGCTGGGTAAGGTGGCAACTGTTCAACCTCCTCCAGGGCAGCTACACCAAAAGCCCACCGGTACCCTTTTGGGTCTCTGAAGTACCCTCTCCTGAGATAGTCTATGCCCAGGATGCACGGGGCATCTGGGCCAGTCACAATGGGGTGCTTATGCCAGTCCCTCCCAGTCAGGCTCACTTCAGCTTCCAGTAGGGTCAGCTGTTGGGATCCCCCTGTCACTCCGGAGATGCAGATGGATTCAACCCCACTGTAGCTCGATGGTCAGGGTGCACCAAAGCCTTATACTCTTGTGGGTCTGACGTACCAGGCCATCGGATCCACACTGTCCAGTAAATCCAATTATCCCTTTCCTCTACCTGGCTGGAGGCAGGGCCCCTCTAATCCTGCTCATCATCACTCACTTCTTGTAAGAATGATTTACTGGTCCCCTCAAGAGGGTCAGACATAACGTTGGCCATTCTATTCTGTCTGAGGGATTTCCGACTGGACACTGGAGCTGCGCTTTTTTTGGAGGACTCTGCTTTCATGATGGTCTTCCCTTTCAACTGCTCTACTCGTGCAGCTAGGGTGGCAGTGGGCTGTCCATCCCACCTCCTCATGTTTTCTCCATGGTCGCAGAGGAAAAACCACAGGGTGCCTCGTGGTGTGTGCCTTCTGCTGCCTTTCTCTTGGGTGGGGAAACGTTTACTTCTAATGGCTGAGACATCAATCTGTGCAGGTGGGATGTAGGACATGTCCTCTTCTACTTTCTGGACCCTCTGAGACAGTTCCTCCACAGCTGAAACCAGGGAATGTTGAGATGAAGGGAGATTTCCTTCATATTGCCAGAGCTTTCCAACCACTCCATCCACTGTTAGAGTGTGGGTGTCTGTCCACCAGGACACTATTGCCAATGCTTTAGAGTGTGCTTCTGGTGCACTCTTCAGGAACTTTTGCCACATCAGGTGTGTGCAAGGGGGCCTGATCTGGGTCCATGGGTGACTGCTCGTCATTCAGATCACCATAGATCATATCAAACACAGCCGGTTCCCTGAGGTTCTGGATGCCTTTCTCAGTGTTGGTCCATTTGCTTAGTTGACATAGGATATCATCCTTGTAGGGGTGCCTCTCCCTTACACTGAGCAGGAGTCGCCTCCAAAGGCTGAGGGTTTGAGTCTGTTTCCCTATTGCCCTATCAATGCCAGCATCCTTGGCCAAAGATCCCAGCAGCTTGGCCTCTCTCCCCTCCATTTCAAAAGCACTGGCTCCATTGTCCCAGCATCGGAGCAGCCAGGTACAAATCTGCTTGCCTCCCAGGCCGCTGAAATCTCTCCGCATATCTCGCAGCTCAGTCCGGGATAGAGATCGGACGATCACCTCTGGCCCTTCCTCTGTTCTCGTGCTGGGCCTGGCTCATCCCCATCCCTCACTTTGCGAGCTGACTTTCTGGTATATTTTGTTTTCTGTATTGGGGTGACTGATACCGGCACTGGCTGGCTCTCTGGCTCAGTCACTGTACTGGTGGAGGCGACTGAGACTGGTTCTGCCTGTTCCTCCAACCCAGATACTGTACCAGTAACTTCACTCTCAGATCCTGCAGCCCTTTTCTCCTCCTTGAGGGCAGTGAGTGGTATTAAAGAGGACACGGTAGTCATGGGCAAGTCCCTAACACACTGCAGTGATTTGTGTCTCCTGGGTTTTGCCAGCTTGGTAACACACTCTTTCTAAGCACTCCATCAGTTTTTCAGGGCTCTGCATTTGTTCGGGAGTGAAATTCCGAAGCATTGGAGGTGCCCACCGACTCAGGCCTTTGCCCATCTTTTCCCACACCCCTTGCCACTCGCAATTATCTGACCTTGGGGCAGGTTTCCGCGTACTGCTATTGTTAGACAAGTGCCGCATGGCCAAAACCGAAATCAGACAGACATTCAGCTTGCACTGTGCCACAATCACACTGGCCTGCAGGCTCCAAGGATAATTGAAACTCTCAAAAACTGAGAGGATCTCTTCCCCTGGCTCTCCCATAGAGGGGATGAGACCCCTAACAAAAGCCCAAACAGCAAACAGGTACCGGCTCCCCCCCCAGCGATACAAAGGCATTATAAGCAGTCAGTAGCCCGTATAACAACATAAGACCCTTTATACATTTTCCACCAACAACAAACACCAGCACTGGGATCATATACTGGATATAATGCTTAATCCAGCCCCACCACGCAAGCAAGTGGGCCAGCACTGCAAACATTATTACGCAGTACGAATACAAACAGAAAAATTACACTCCACAGATTGCTCTAACACACTGTGGTCAGGGTCTGTCCCTTTTTGATTCTTATTTCAACCCAATTCGTATCCCACGTTGGTGCGCCAGAAAGGCTGTGCTGGTTTAGGCCCTGCCAGGACCGGAGACCATGTTGCTCTTGCCCTTCCCCCACCCGCAGCCGGTCGGGCTGGAAGTGAGGCACAAACCCCGGGGTAAAATAAGAAGAAATTTAATACAACAGTGTTATAAAACAATCTGAACAACAACAGTAGCAATGGTAACAACAATAAACAGCAATAACAGTGAAAAAGACAAAAGATATACAGAGAAATTCTGCAGTGGTTACGGACAGCCCAGTGCTTCCTGCGACCAAAGCTACAAAGGGAAAAGGTCCCACGCTCCCGTGGCTAGACCTGAAGTCATCATGGTATGAATAACCTGCTGGAGATCCCTTCCCCTCTCTCTCTGCTGGGGAAACTTAACCCTATCCTAGCTGAACCAGGACAATGGCCTCTAAATTTATTCCTAGTCCTTTAGTAGGCAAAAGTTATGCTTTTGCAGATAATTGCAAAGGAAAATATTATTCAAGAAAAGTTTAATCTATCTACATCCTTTCATGTGTGTATCACATACAATTTGTAGCGCTAAATTAGTTAAAACATTTTTTTGTAGGAAAAATAGGGTTTGAATTGAAATATTCCCTTGGACTGCAATACAACATTAGGAGTGCTAAGCTTCCTGTTTGCTTGCAGAAGGCAATATGTAGTCATTTACAAAACAGTAGTTACCTGTGGTGCTCAGGTGAACATACACATGCCAAACCACTTTAAAGAGCCTTTTGTGCAAACTCCTTTCTGAATGTAGTTCAGAAGTTTTCTGTTGGGTTTTTTTTTTTTTTTTCAGTTAACGTAGTGCTCAGTAACAATGGCTAGTATTTTAGTTTATAAAGAAATAAAAGTTCTTGAGGTTAAGAGTAACAACGAAAAACAGGATCTCCCTAGACTATTTCAGAGTCAAACTCTTCAGAAAAGTGTAAATGAAGCAGAATTGTTACACTTTTTTTTCAGCTGTTCTGTGAATTTATGTCTTTCATTTATGCAGTGAATTTTTAGCTGTATGAATCGCATAGTTTTCAGATCATAAATGTTAAAACCTATGTCTGTTAGAATTATTAAAAATATAAAAATGATTACAAGCAGTTGGGCATGGCTAGTAGACAAACTTCCAATAGATAGTAAGTGTTAGCGTCACATAATTGGGTTTTCTTGACTTTTTCTGATGTTGACAAGATAATAAAAATACTTCCTCTTTCATATTTCTGTTTGTGGAGATGGTCCTTAAGCTATTTAATTCTTATAAATGCAGAAGTGTAAGCAGGTTTTGTGGTAAGGGACAGTTAAGAAGACTGTACAAGATGTTAGAACTGTGGCCTCTAATCTTCCATCATTTTTCTCTCTGAAGCTTAAAATATTTCATGGTGAGGTGGAAGGAAGGTTAAGGTGAAGTAACCATTGCAGTTCTTCATATTTATTATAAACCCTACAGATTCTAACAGTGGTAACACATTCCATATAACCTTGGATTACTGTTTCCAGTCATCAAGCAACTGTTCAGAGCAGGTTAGTGTTTTTTCTGTACCATATTTGAGTGTGTGTGTATACATATACATGCTGTTTTGTGGCTGTGTATGCATTTATCTTTGTTCTGTGAAGTGAAATTCAAAATTTAAAGTCTCAACTTAGACAGAAATCATAGTGAGTTCAGATACTCAGTTCAGCAAAACATTGCCTGTCACTGCTGAAGATTGTAGCCGTGTGACAGCATTGGCAGTTAAGGGATGGAGACGGGTAACGGTGGAGGGTCACTTGTCCCAGTTTCAAAGACAGCAAGCAGAATTTATGAGCAAACACATTTTTTCCTTGGAGGAACAGGTGTTATTTTTGCATTGTTAAATGGTAAGTGTAGCAGAACTAGCTTTATATTTGTACTGAATTTAGTTTGTTCAATGTGGATATGTATGAGCCCCTTGGTAGTTTTTAACATGGGTAAACAGCAGTTTTGCACAAGTGAAGAGAGGAGAGAGGGTGCACGTAGACATAGCTTAGTTTATCCTGAGTTTTGTGCAAACACTGGGAAACTTGGCTGTGCTCCTGTTAATGTGTATTGGTACTTTGACAAGATCTGAAAGATACAATTTCTGTATGTTGGGTCACATCTAGAACAGAAACGTTTTAGCCTTCTAGGGTTTTGGTATGCTTCACTGGCAAAACAGTAATAAAGCAGATGCAGTTGTACTGCATAGCTGTGTTCTGTACTGACCACCAGCTGCACTGACAAAGCTGCTTTACTGCTGGGCTTCAGCAGCAAGGCTTCCCTGGCATATCATGTTAAGGACTCTGCTTTTTCACATCACTTGTCAGTGTTGATTTTAGTGGCCGGTCATAGACTTACAGATCTTGCTGTTGTCTCAGCAGTGTGTCCTGGGCCTCTTTTACACTGAACTAGCTAAGTACTTTTGAGTATTTTCTCTGTTTCTCCCCTGTTTAGCCACTACGTTAACCCAATGCTCAGTGCTGTGGGAATATTTGTCCTGATTTCTGTTAAAGATACCTGGTATTTCTAGTTGTCTAGGTTAATGCTTATGACTATCTTTGGAAATGTAGGGAGTTAATCATGAAAAGAAAGTAAGGATGGGATGTTTACTAGAATGGTGCCAGCCAGGAGACCAATAAATTTTGTTCCTCCAGCATAATACAAAATTACTTTCAAACTTTGGGGGATACTCAAATTTTTAAATAGAGATGGAACCATATGCTAATGGTATCAAGTGTGGTTAGTAGTTTTTGCTTACATATTGTTGGATGGCTACTTTAAAAATGTTCACTGTTAGATATACTGAAATATTTCATTCTGTTACCTTCAGAAAACGAAAGTTCTGATTCTGTTGTGTGTATAATGGTTTCTGTGTTACACAAAGATACCACCTATAGAAATAGTTACATGGTAGAAAACCTGAAGTTCTACCAGGTTTGGAGCAATATTAGGGTCAAACTGTGCTCTTGATGTCTGCATAGAGCTTGCCTGTAAGTGAGAACTGGCTTGCAGACTGAGGAAGGTGTAAGTGGCTTAATATGTAGATTTTTAAAGTGCTGCAGTGTCAGCAACGCGTGAGGGATTTTGTGTGCAGTGAAAGCAGAATGCATCTTCAGACTAAAGAGGTAGGCACGGGCAAGTAAGGCGTTTGTCTATGGCAAAACAAAATAGAGCTGCTGCGGCTGGAGCTCCAGGAGGTGGGTACTCTGCAGCTAATGCATTTCCCTGCCTGCAGAATGACTAAAGATGAGAATGGATAGATCTCTGCTGGCACCATCTGTGAATCACAGCCATTTCATGGCATGCTTGTTGCAATGCGGGAGTATACTGAAGCTGGCAATTTTCTAAGTAAAAGGGGCTGCAGTATGAGGGCTAATACAGTGCTTTGAGTCAGTTCAGCTGTATAATAACAAATGGCATACATAATTACTAGTTGTATCAGAAGAGAGTGGCTTCTGCCTTATTCTGTAACTACATTCTGTTATATTATGCATCTGAAATGTTTTTAATTGTCTAGAACAGAATAAATAAATTGCAAAATTTTATTAGATTAGAATATCGGTAAGGGATTTTTGTCTGAAAGTATCCCTCTGGCTTCAACACGATTTCTTTCTGTATAGTTTCTCTTCCAGTCTGTGAACATTTAGTGCTCTTGGCATTATGACAGATTTCAAGTGAGAAGCTCTTTGAAGTCTTGTAGAATGCTGTACCCATGGCGGCCAACCTGAGTCTGTGGTGTCACTTACCGTCTTTAGTTTCGAGTGGTCCCCAAGATACCTGATCAGCAGATAGGTGATTCACTGTTAGTAAGTCTTCTCCCAGTGCTATACACAAATTTCTCTCTCCACAGGATTACTAATAATGTAGCCTCGTGTCACAAAAATGGGCCATCATAATTCAGAAGAACACACTTATTTTCTCCATTTCATATGGATGTGAAATGAATCACAAGATGCAATATAGGTGGAGAATTCCCAGTGCCTTTCTGTCAGTGTTCGTTAATTTTATTTACTTACTTATTTTGAGGGATGCTCCTTCCCCTTGTTTATTCGCTGCTGACCTCTCACAGCAAATGTCCCAGTTTGACTGTGGGATGATCTGGAAGATGTTTGGGACTGTGAACCCTCCGCACTGCTGAGTCCTTGTTGGGGCACTCTCATTCCAGAAGCCAGCACCTAGTGACACCGAGCCTCTAACTTGCTCTCGCAGCTAGGCAGGAGGTGTATGTCTCCTGAATTCTTAAAACCTGACTTGGGTTGTAGGTCCCCCAAGGTATTGCCCAACCCCACACTTCAACTGGTTTCATTATCACTGAGACATATTGGTAGTGTGCTTTGTATTCTGGCTTCACTTAAGCCACTCTGTCTTAGACATAAATAAAGGTCAAAACAGAATTCTGCTTTAGTAAAGCAAAAGACTTAATTTGCAAAGTTTCATGCAAGGTGTATGACGTTGAAATCAGGATTGCAGTAAAATGCAGCTATACTTCATCTGAAGATTGTTTTCGTAATTGCCTATTAAGATTCTTGAAACTGGTAGAATGACCTGACAGCAAAATGCTACGTCTGAGAACTAAATCAAAATGAGATCAGAAAGAAATATGTTTTATTCTTTTTTTTCTATATAAATTATTTTAAAATATTAAGATGGTTGAAGTAACTTATGTATCTTATATGTAGCTATACATTGTACTTTCTTGCTATTCAGCATACAGTCATTGCTTTATCTTGAGTTATTTACAGAGACTGCGCATAGCTCATTAATACGTATAAATTTATTACTTAGAGCACTTAATTGAAACTACTCACAGCTTATTGATATATGGCTTCATAAAATCACATCTGGACAATAAATGTCCTGTTCAACGAGCCAGCAAACAAATAATTTTGCTTGAGCCATCATTGAGAAATCAGCTGAGGAATTCTGAGTTCCTGAGGTATGAGTAATGTATAAGTGGCCTTTCAGTATATGGAAGAGAATGGTTAATAACTTCTCTGTTGAATAGTTCAGTGCCTGGTAACAGGTAAAAACATACCAACTAGTAGTTTTAGAACTAATATTTACAATTTCAGAGACTTTTATGGTATATGCTTAAAATGAATATAAAAGGATTGAATTGATAAGCTGCTACATATTTTGATCATTTTGTGCTGAATGTTTAAGAACAATTTCCTTTTTACTCAATCTGAGATGTGTTAGTACAAAAAAGTGATGAAGCTATACAATCCACACTGAAGCTGGATGATTTTGAATAAAGTATCTGGCAGAGATAATGGTCCTAACCTTAGTGGGGGGCTGCTTCCCCTAGATAGTAATTCTGACAGTTATTTTTGTCACAGCTAGCTGAATGGCAATATAATTTTCAGTGAATCTATTGTAATTCAAACAAGTCTCTGTGTATTGAAGAATTTAAAATGAAAAATGCATATATGTGTTTGACGCAAGGTCAAATAAAAGATGACAAAAACATGGAGAGAGAATATTTCAGATGATATTGGATGTTATAGAAAACTTAATGAGCTGAGATGGTTTTAGTTTTTCCACTTAATGTAAATGCTAACTGCTATATTAAAGGAAGTGTGTAGTGCATTTTCCTAAAAACTGTAACACATGATTTGGAGTGAAGATGTCTCTCTCTGAGAATGTGTTTCTTTGACTTGAAAGTTCTGTTCAGAAAGTACTTGAAAATATTTTTCAGTATCTTTTTCTATGCCTTTTTGTTTACTACAAGCAGTTAGTTTGGTAACAGGCAGTTAGTATCCCTCTTCCAGACATTGCAGTCAATTGAAACTTGCTGCCTGTGTTAAAGATCTATTTGAAGAAATTGGACTGAATTTAATGAAGGCATTGCTTGTATTTTTGTTGTCTTTCCCCTTACATTTGCATCTCTCCTTTCCTCAACACAGCATCTATGGCGTTTGTCTTATTATTACCTTGTTTGGGGAAAGTTTACTCCTCTAAAGTTAATTCTGCTTCCTCTCCTCTCACATGTGGTCTGTATATTGCACAGAGTCAGGTCAGGCTTTATTTTTATCCAGCTTTCTGAACTAGTTCACTCATCTTGATTAATCCTTAAAATGGCAGTGTTCTCTTCCCACCTACCCCAAATAGATTTGTGAATATTTAATTGCCTTTGACCCAATATATAATATAACAACCCTTTGAGAAGTATGCTACATAGCTAAGCATGTTCTGTAGCCTACAGTAAAATGAAAAGTTTCATTTAAAAATAATAAATAAAATTCAGTGTAACTCCAGTAAGTGGAATTAGGTGCCATGTGCACTCTGACCAAGATAAATACCAGAAAACAAAGTATGTGCATAATTCACAATATGTATGCGTATAAATGTGACCTGACTTATGAGAGGATCACCTTCCTTGACACGAGTGTCCATCATAGCAATGAACTCTTCACGATGGCAAAGTGGAAGAGTTACACCTATAAGTATTTCTCTGATTACCTTAAAGGGTATCAGGCAAAAAATGGTGAGGCAAGAAAGAGAGAAGACTGTGTTTACTGGGAGATCAGATTTTATTTTTTTTTCCTGGAGCCCTCCATTCAGTTAGAGGAATACATGAAGTTGGCCTGAGTTAAAAACCTTAATATCATTGTGATAGTTACCCTTGCTATTATACATGCAATTAGGAGGCTGCTGACATCAAGCTCACTCTTATTTTTCAGGCTATCTGTATGGAGGCCAGTTGGGAAGTCTGAGTTTTAATGCTGTGGTACCTATATTAGTCTGGCAAAATTACTTTTTCATGTGATTGAGGTAACACAGAAAAATGTTAATGGTTTCCATCTTTCTCTTCCTTTATTTCTCTGATGATGGTAATATAGGCACATTATCTGCATAGTGAATTTTAAGCAGTGCCTGAATGTGAAAGATTTTGGAACTGGAACAGTTGGGGATAGGAGCACACATTACTGTTTCCTTGCAAGTGTTCTTGGAATAGCTGTCAAGGACAAAGCACAGCTCCTTCTGGTGTCTGGCTTCTGTGGGGAAGATTTAATTTCAAGCATTCAAGAGCATGCTGCTTTAGTGAACAGTTTGGATTTTTACTGATGGCATTATCATTTGGTATGCATAAGTGGGATGTTTTAAGTGGGATCACTGTTAAGTTTCCTTGCTGGCTCATGACCGGTTGTTGCTAAGAGATGTTCACACGTATTTGCTGTGTGAGGGAGTTCATCTCTGTTATGTAGATTTTGATAACACGATCCAGAAAATATGAATATGCTAATGATTGAGCAGTACAGAGTGGGGAACAAACATGAATCTAAAAGCTGTGTTGTTTGGTTTTGTTTTTTAATAGATTTTATAACAATTTTGTGTTGTAATTGCGGCCATTTTCTCAAATGTTTCTTTGGTCTTCTGAAGCAGAGCTTTCCAAATAATGGGTAAGGTGACACCACACAGTCCAGAATTCACTACTGCATGAGAAGATGGCATCCAGAATGGCAGGTGCTGTAAGCCTTCAGCACTGGTGTGAGCAGCAAATAATAGTTCCAGGAATGTTTAATACCTATGTGTTTTGGTAGAAATTGTTGAACAGTTGCAGTGAGGGTAAAGTAAGGGTACAGTTTCTCTTGTCTAGGGTACAGTGTTTATCAATGGTAAAATCCATCTGAACCCCCACTACTTCAGTGAGCATTGCTGATTGATTTCTCTGTTACTATGTTTCTTATCAGTGCGTGGTATTGGATGGCTGTAGTACTAACCAGAGAAAAATTAAGAATTACTGGAAAAGAAAAACACAGCTTAGAAACTGGCATTTTAATGGTGTTTGAAATAGGAAGTGGATAAATAAGATCGTGATATCTTTCTTTACATGTTTTTCACCTGACAAAAAAAGATAAAGCTGTGATGGTGTTTTAAAAGGGTAAAATTTGTTTACTCTTCTAACTTTAGACCTATCCAGTGAATGTCACGCTGCTAACATGAGTTTCAACATGGATTTCTGTATCCCTTTAAACAGACATTTTTCCACGTTCCTCATTTAAAAGATGAATTGAAATGCTTTATTTGAATTGGAACTACCCTTTCCTTAAAAAATTAATTGTGGTAATAATGATAATTCTTCACAGTAACAATTTTATCATAATGAATAATGATTTCACTTCTGATTGTTGAGGTATGTAAATATTGGTGTCCAGAGAATTAAAAAGAAGGTTGCCCAGCATTGACCTTGTCTAATTTATGCATACCTTTTTTTCTAGCATTTTTTCCGAGTCATCAAAATAACTGTTCACTTCTCTTTCACTTAGAAATGCTTTCATGCTGTTTTTATCAATAGAAATGCATTCAATTCCAGCAGTCTAGCAAAGTACTGTATTTTGTGAGGTTTAGGTAGAGAAAACAACTTTTTCATTGAAGAAGCAGTTTTCGGTTTCAAGCTTGTAAGAAGTCATCACAAACTCTACAGATACTGTTCTAATGAGGAAAATTTACCTTGGCTGTGTGTCCTTAATTAATCTCAGAATGTCAGATAGATAATGAACAATTCAATACAGGCGTAAAAATAACTTTACATTTCACTGGTTTGACTTTGAAATAATCCAGAAGTTTACTGTTGTAAGTAAAAGTCACTGACTAGCTAGTCAGTGAACAATATGCAATAACTGCAGAAGTAACAGGGGAAAGAAGATGATTTACTTAGCTAGGAAAACATTCCAGATTAATTTAGAAATTGGGCAATGTTTTTAAAAAACAAATTAATCTAGCTCTTTCTGGGCTATTTGTGCTGAAATTCCAAAAAAGATGTAATGAAGTCTTATTTCCTTGTGAAATTCTGTTAGAGTAGAAGAGATTCTTGACTGCCAAATGATCAGTAGACCCATCAGTCCTGCATTACTTTGATGCTGTTTACTGATGGGAATTGTCCAATAACATTTTGAATTTGTTTAGACTAACTGTAACAGTGATACAGAAAAACATCTGAAATGCTATTTTTGTTTCCACTGAACTCAGAGACTTAAACATCAGTTTAATTTTGTTCTGAAAGATGGCTGTTTTCTGCAGCTGAGCTCTATGTTGGGGCAATATACAGTTGCTGTATGGTCTTACATCTAGGGTGCTGTAGGTCATTTGGCTTTTACATAGTTACTTATCAGTAAGTACAGAAGTCGTCACAAGTAAAGTTGGAACGGGGGAAGTGTGGATTTCAGTCCTCCAGTCCTGTGGAAATAACAATGACATGTTCATTTAAAGTGACTCTAAGGTAATAGTGCACCAAGAACAAAGGAGCATTTAATCTACTTCAGTCAGTCATATTGATTCTAATCTTGTGGAAGGTCTTAAAAATGTCTGCTATAGTTCTGGCTTAAAATTAATTTCAAGCCATTTAAGGACAGAACATAACCTGAACAGTTGCCTTGGTTTCCCTCAAGCTTCTGTTTTGTCCCCTGTGATAGGTAATTGTGGTGGTTTGACCTTGGCTAAATGCCAGGTACCCACCAAGTCGCTCTATCACTTCTCCCCCTTTCCCCTTGTTTTCTCAACAGGGCAAAGAGGGGAAAGAAAATAAGATAGGCCAACGCTTGTGGGTAAAACAAAAGCAGTTTTAATATAAGCAAAGTGAGGTAAAGGTCTGCGCGCGGAAGCAAAAAAAAAGAGAACAGATATTCTCTACTTCCCATGAAGAGGGGATGTGGGGCCCTCTCAGGAAGCAGGGCTCCAATACGTGTAGTGGTTGCCTCGGAGGACCAAGGGTGCCCCCACCCCCTTCCTCCTTTCTCCCAGCTTTATACTGAGCAGACGTCATGTGGTCTGGAATAACCCTTTGGTCAGTTTGGGTCAGCTGTCCTTGTTGTGTCCCCTCCCAAGATCTTGCCCACCCCATCCTACTGGGGGAAATGTCAGAAAGAGCCTTGGTGCTGTGTAAGCACTGCTCAGCAGCAGCCACAACACCAGGGTGCTATCAACACCCTGCCAGCTCCCAGCATAAAACACAGCACTGTGAGGGCTCCTATAGGGGAAAACTAATTCCCACTCAGCCAGACCCAGTACAGTAATTTGTCTTCCTAACCATCTACACAAACTAATGTCCATCACTTAGTTATTCAGTTACAAGCACCAGAAATACTGGTGGCTTCAACTGCATTCCTGAGACATCATGTGGTTTATTTGATAAATCTGTAGGCAGTACAGAGAACTGGGATGCTTTGGCTCCAGAATCTTGTCAGTAATGCAAGATAGGTGGTGAGTAGTGAACGGATACTTGAGAGCGGTTAAAGGCACAACTTCAAAAGCTGTCAAAGGCCCTTTAATTTAGATTCCTTGTAGAAAATTGCCAGTGTTTATTTTGGTGTGTGTAGTAGGTTTTGAATGATCACTGGCATGGAATATCTTGTTAGACTGGATCAGAGAATAGCATTATTGTTTTATAATGAAGCTCTGCTCCTGTCTACCAACACAACAGAATGTCCTTATGAAATAAATATTAAAAATGATATTAAAAAAAGGTGTAGGGTTTTTTTCCCAAGTACTAAAGAAAAACCTGTTCTGTAAAACCTTAGCAGTATTTGTTTAATGTTTTAATCTTCCAGCGTTTCCCTGAGAAAATAATAGAATAATAGGGGAGAAATAAAATAGAGGCAATCAGTGCTGTTCTGTTTTAACACACAGAGTATGCAATACTAGCTCCTCTCCAGTAGACTCCTAAGGTTGGTGTATAATTTTAGGAAATTATAACCACAAGATGCATTTATTCCTAATCTTAAATACCTGTTACAGGTATGAATATTTTTTTTTGTATTTTTGCCAAAATTAACCAGATACACCTAGATAGGAGAAAAATAACTAGGACAGTACAACTGAGAATGTTAATCAAGACAGTGTAATATAAATGTGATAATTCAAGCAAATGCCTTTCCAAAGGCAGCGCTCTCTATGCTTAATACTACATTTGGAAGCTCAGTAACATTATGGTAAAAGATAAATTTATGTCAGTGCGGAAAGGTCTTACACTGGAAGGTCCATGGGCCAGGCTTATTTTTGTATTTGTGCTTTGGGGTGCCTTGCTGTACATGCTTGTGATTGCAGCCATTCTCTTACAGAATTTGGTTGCCTGTTTTACTTTCCCCCACCTCTCTCTTTTCAGCTACACTATTAGAAACAACTGCCGAAGCAAGTCCAGGGCTGTAACCATCCATCACTAAGAGTGATTATGCACAAATTATGCACCTGATAACTTCACATAACCAGTGTGTGTATCACCCTGAAAGCTAATCTGAGTTTTCATATCCTTGTTCCCAAATGTCCCCTTTTAAAACTTACATCAGTATGCCTCCTGATTCATTGTATCACCAAGGCTGTTTGTTTTTCTTCAACATTTTTGTTACGGTGTTTTTTTTTTTTTTTCCTTCCCCCTCCTCCTTTAAACAGATTGAAAACATTGAAAGCATCTTTTGGCATTAGATGCTTTTAATCGTCTTTAGCTGCTTATAGCGCCTTAGATAATTTTACATTTTTCTTTTACTTCCCTTGCCGCATAAAACAAAACACTCTCCTGACCCCAAAACCAAGTGTACAGTTTGGAAGTGAAAAACAGAGGTGTGTGCTAATGGATAGAAATACTAAGAAAAAGTATTTTCAGGGTTTTTTCAGAATATTATCATTTTCCTAAAGAACATGCACCTTGGTCCTGTATTTAATTGGACTGTATTTTATTGGCAACCTCAGATCTTGTAGAAGTATATACTGAGTTCCTTCATATTAGCAAGGAAGTACTTTATTTAGTCAATTTCTAAGAAAAAGCTAAAGGCATCATAAGGCAGCCTTCTCTTGCAGAGTTGATTTTTAAAATAAAACAATTGCTGTAAAGGTAGTTATGTAAAGGAAATCAACAAGTATGTACATACGAAAAATATGTTGTATTGTCTTGATGCATTATTAAATGTAATCTCTGTCTTCTTTCTAAAGCTAAAAAAGGGAACTTAAATTGAAGGAAATTTCAACGTCAGAACTGAGGGAATATTGATAGACTCTATTGAATTTTTACCAATAGTAGAAAAACTTTGGGGATCTACCTACCTAACAGAGAACCAAATAAAAAAAAGTAGAAAGGTCAGAAAGAAGGAAAGTCCCAAAGTGCTGCTGAAATGCCAGAAAAAGCAGAAATCAGTAGTAATTTTTTTTTTTTTTTTTTTTTTTTTGATGGAGGGGCAAGGGAGAAGCTTTTATAGGGAAGAAAATGTAAAATTTTGGACTGTAAAGCTGTGCTGTATGAACAGCCATTACTGTGGGACTGAACTTCAGCAAAGGAGACTCTGAGAAGGGACTCTGCAGTGAGGGCCATACAAACCTTCCAAGAGTCCTCCATAGTTTTGCATAGCAGTTAAGAAATATCAAGAACTATTTATAGCGTTCTGAGATATGGAGATAATATTTAGGTCCTGCTGCACTAAAGATACAACTCCTACTAGATCAAAACTGTGGCAGCAATTAACTTCATACTCTTGCACAAGGAGGAAGAAAGTATAAATATGTGAGGGACCAAAGTAGAAACAGCTAATTGCTTAATTCTCTTGCCATATCCTTGAGGCTCTTCCAAAATAGAAAAGGTGGAATGTAAGTCATTGTGCATTGTGACTCTTACGCAGCTTTACTTCACATGAACATCCTTACAAAGAAAGCTGTTTTCTTGTTGTGTTAAAACTTTAATCTGAGGACACATTACCTAGCTATTTCTGTCTTAAAAGCATCATATAAATGGAGAATTTATGCTTACTCACCAGCAATGTGTTCTTTTTTAGTTCAACAGGGTCAATCTGTTTTACAAAAAAAAAAAAAAAATCAAGTAAGAAATAGTGTCTTGACTACATAGATGTAGATGTTTACTAAAGGACATCATATCAGACTAGAGTGGAATTCAGAAATTCTTGCTGTGTGGTCACACGTTCACTTATCTCTTCCACTTCAAATGAGAAAATGTTGGAGAAACGTGTTATTTATATTTTATTCTTCATGAATGAGGAGTTTTCAGACCTTTTTATAAATCTGCAGTATTTTTCTTAACCAAAGCCTAAACTGTGACCTGAACAGTCATTAGGATTCAGATCATGTTCTTCCATCTTCAACTGACATTCTACTTTAGAGGTTCCAAAACTAAGGTGAATTGCACATAGAATTTATAATTAAATAATCACTAGAAAGCAGTAGAAGGAGCAGTTGTGCTGAAGAAGTAAGGTAGTCTGCTTGAGGCAAAAATACAATTCTAATTTTGTCCAGAATTCTATTCAACACTTCTCAGTCTGTCTTGTTAAATCTACAGGATTCATGTAAGATTGTGGTGTGTTGATGAAATATGTAGAGACTGCCACCTTCAAGTTTACATATTAATACAGACAAAACTACTTTTCTAGGATACTGTATCCAGCTGCAAAAAATGAGTGTTCTTAATCTCTGACTGAGAAGACTTGTGGTTCCAGTTTTATATTTGCCAAGTTTTATTGAGAAAAGTGACTTATTAAATGACAGAAGATCCTTACTGTCATTTTGTGATATTAGGAATGCCTCTGTGTTAACACGTGCTTGTTTTTTCTGTTTTCTGAAAGTTGAGGACATTCTAAAGTACAACAGCTGTATACCTGTTGCAATGTGAGCTGATTTGCTGTGGTTGAGCAACTTGTTTGGATTTTAATTAGAAATGAATGAATAAAAGACAGTGACTTAAAGATAATGGGTTGCTGTGCAAAGCCCACAAGAATCGGGGTCAATAAGTGAATAGTGAAATTAGTCACTAAACTCTCAATAAGTGTCTTAAATTTCTGATAGTTGCTAATCTGTTTAGCAGACCGATGACAACTCATTGAAGGCTTAGTAAACTCCTCCTCCCAATTATCCTCAATATGTGCAGCAGGAAGTCTTCAGATGCTTTGGGTTCCAGATGCATAAAGTCTGATTTTGAACTCCATGTTGTGTCACAGTCTAATGAAAGTGATCCACAGGAAAATGGCATTGAATTAGTTTTGTCTGATCAGAATCAAAAGCAGCAGCAGTTTCTAAGGTAGCATTTGCACATTCATGTTTATGTTGATAGTAAGTCTCTGATCTCTTTCATATATCCGAATCCAAGTGAAATTTAGAACTTCTGTCTGTCTTGTCTGTCTCTCCAATACAGTGACTTTGTGTGCTAGATCATAGGCAAAACTACTGTAATAATATCTGACTTGTATCTTGTAAACATTGGTATAATAATGAATACCAGGCAAGTAGTGATATTGTGAAACTTTGCCTTTTATTTCTAATTGGGACAAGAACAGAACTGCTGCCATAAATTACTAGATTCCTTGGCTGGTGGTTTACTTGTCTTCTGCGGTCATTTTTGACCTGAGACTGTCTGCAGCAACATTTTCCAGTTCTGTGTGTTTTGGCATTTCCAAGGAGTACAGATGGATTTCTCTGGCACCTGTTGTTATGCATTCTGCCTCAGCAACATCCTAAAGGACTGATGTAACCTACTTGGAAAAAAAAGTAGTGATGGATTTTGTTTTGCATCACACCTTAGCTATCCTTTCATTGCAACCCAAATGTGACTAAGGCTGTGGTACCAGTGTAACTGAAGAGCCTTTCAGAGAAGTATGAACTTCTGCATGGTTGTGCAAACATACTCCCTAGTATGTAATGGAAGATTTCAAATTTTAGTTACTACCAGGCCCAAATGTTGAGAAAGGGATCTTCTGTCTCAACCTCACAAGGTTAGTTATTACTTATCTTCTAAGGATTTCAAGTAAAGTATCCACTATTTTATCTTGAGTGGTCTAAAGATTTTTTTTTTGTTTTCCCTGGATCAAAGAGACAGTGACTATGTTGTTCCTGTCTGATCACATTATTTAAGTGCTAAATTTATCTGGTATCTTTAGAAATGTGTACACCTTGCAGACCTAGTTTGATACTATATTATAGAAAAATTTTTAATTCTTACAATGACCCAGAATATAATCAATAACAACTCTTTACTACTGTTTTAAGGATATCTTCTACTACAGAGATTTTTCTGTATCTCCTTTTCTCTCTTTTCCCTTTTCCTCACTTTTTCCATAGCAATTACTTAGTGTCTGGCAACTTGCTCAGGAACTGTTGACTTGCTTGGTGGTCCTTCTTGTCATTTTAATGATGCTAGCAGCAAAAGCAGTTACTGATTTCCGTCTCTACGGTGCCATTTAACTCCAGTTTCCTTGTCCCCATCTCAATTTCAACTAAGATCCCATTCCTAGTGCATTTTCAGGCTAGCTAACCATGTTTCCTTCTCTGAGGTTAAACATCCTGCACATATAGGCTTGCTTTAGTGATAGGAAGAACAGTGTTCTTAAATAGCTATTTGTATGAAAGTTGTCAGTGTGATTTCTGAGGTTATTGGAGGATATTTGGGGTTGATCCTCACAGTAACATTGGATGTAAAAACCATCCTGGAGAAGGAGTTTATTGTCCTTCAGCTGCCTTTTATTTCACAGACATCTGTCACATGCAGGACATTAAAAATAACCTAGCGGTTAATAGCTGTCTCAAAATAACAGCCAGCAAAGTATTTAGAAAAAAGGAAATGAGAACTAAAATTATATTTCTGAAAAGTGTCACTTAATTACCGATTTATTTTAACTTCTGGAATGATTTCTGCTTGGCTGCTTTAATTTGCTATGTGTTAACCTATATCTGTTTTAGCCGAAGGCAGTACGCCTAAGACTGAGTGTGCATTTGTCAGAGTTATATCTAGCTGTTGGCAGAGAACCATAGCCCTGCAAAATGTTGATTATGTTCTAGTGTGCCATCAGGCACAATTTTTCAGTACATACTACATTTTAAAATGCCATTTAGAATCTCTCTTATACACTACTGTTATCTTTATTGTGATTATTGTATTACCAAATCATGGTAAACTTGAGTATTTAGTATGAGCCAACATTGTTTTGTGTAATAACAGAACTCTAAAACAGAAATTTGGTTGAAAATCCACTCTCCAGAGTTTGAACAATGTTTAGTTATAGGATGCTTTTCTTTAGAATGCATTTTTGCTTGAAAATACCAATAGAAAAAACATTATTTAGGAATAATTAAGAAAGGCAATTTACCTGCACCTGAACAACCTTCCATGAGGAAATAAACTTTGCATGGTTCAGCATCAGTTTCTTACAGAACCTACACAAGCTGCAGTTCCTTGTGTAACTAACAGCATTGTAGCCATAGATCTGTTTACATCTGCACTTTTTTGAAGCGTTTCTTATGCCTGGGGTAACAGAGGTTAAAATGTAGTTTGAGACAATACAGCAAGTTTAACCAGAATTAAAAGTCAGTGACCTGTTTGTTCATAGCTAATTCCCTAGGTCTGAGGAAGTTCGCATCTTTGCATTTGTCTTGTCTCTATATAAACCTGAAACGTCTTGAAAAAACATGTTATAGGAATTTCAGTGAGAAGCAGAAGTGGAAAACATATTTTTTTATCAGTGTTTTCTTCATTTAGATAGACTTAATGTAAATGCTGCTGATGTGTGTGTGTGAGAGAATACACTATGTGTCAGTCACAGAGGATGAGTGTGCTAAGGTACTAAATGGAAAATACTCTCCTATACTTTTGCCTGTAGCTGGAGGGTTGTCAGAGTACTAAAACTCAGGTCATGGTCATGTTTAAATACTTGACTGGAATTTTAAAGTTTTAAATGTTTTTTTGACTTCTTAGGTCATTTGATGATTGTATGGATCATGCACCAAGATTCATGTTTTTATGCCCTTTGTTAAGGGGACCGTTAAACTAATGAAGCAAAGGCAGAAGGGTGGAAATGCAGTCTGACTGCTTACTTGGCCAGTAATCAAAAATCAGTACAAGCGATGGGGTAGTCACTATTGCATGCACTGTCAACTGTGGCAACAGATCCTTCTGCATTATCGGGTGCAGACAGTCTCTTGCTAAAACAAAAAGCTTGAAGTTTTCAACAGTGTGAGTGTTAATGTGATCCTTCTCCCACCTGTAACTCATTTTGTGTCATGTCTGATATCCCAGCTACTTGGACTAATTAAAAAGAAAGGTGTAGCCACTATTGATTGATGGTATCCATTACTTAGTAAGTGCGAAGTGCACAACCTGCCATCCTCTGTGTCCTACCTTGTCTCTAGAAAATTAAACAGTGTCATCAAAAGCCACTTATACCTATCAGGTTACTGTCTGCTTGTTAGCACATTCAAAGAAATAGTTGTTAAATAGTGTTCCAGATGATATCAAGATTCCACTTTCCTTTGAGAGTAAGATTTAGAGCAATTATTTCTTAAGAATGCTGTCTACCAGTCGTTTGCTGTGAAGACTAATGGAGTGTGAATATATGGCATAGGAAATTGCTTGCTGCTCTTATAAGGCATAATTAGCTGGCAGAATGGGGCGAAGTAAGACCAACAAGGCTGCTTAACAAACAGAAAGCCAGAGTAGAGCATCATGCCCCTGCATTTCATTCTTCGAGTGATCTTGAAGGCATGTCAAGCTGGACTGTAAAGATAGCTTCTGAGGCTCTCTGAAGATCATTACATTTCTTCATCCCTCTGGTTCTTGGCCTTTCTGCTGAGGTGTACAGCAAAAATGCATATTGTTCTCTCTGGCCTAGACTGATTAGCTATTGAGATTTATTTAATATCTCGAGCTACTAAATACTTAACGATGCTAACTGGATCCACACTAATGACTGAAAGGTTAACATCTCTACTGGTTTCTAGTGTGTCCTTCAAATGACTCTTGTGCTCAGTCTGTTGTGGAAGATTCAGAGAAACCATGTATCTAAGCTTAAAAACAGTCAAATATAGAAGTTGCTCTATCCCCTTTCCTTTTATAATCCGAACTATTCTCTAAATCCATGGGTTTTTGATGAGGTATTTCACATATGGCCTGTGTTCTTTCATTTGCTAACTGCTCAAGTCACCTATCAGTTTTGGAAGCTTCATCTACTTTTCCACTATAGAGGGAGCTTGAGCAAAGGAGAGATTATTGTTCTTAGCTTGTAAAACTAGAACTATTTTTAAGAAGTAGTAGGGAGATCAGCTGAGGTATCTTCAGAACGTATATTTACTTTAATCCTGTTTTTTAGTGCACTGTATTTCAGTATGCTCTGGTTTTAAGACCTGAGGTTTAGTGTTGAGCTTATGGAATTTTGTCATATGGTAAGATTTCCTCTTCTGAGTTGACCTTACTTTATCCTAAGGAGTAAAATTATTCTGTTTGTGCTGTATAAGCTAAAGGTTTAAGTATGGTATTGATACATACAGAGTAGTTAGAAGGATTATTCAATATCCCTAATGCTGCTTTAAAAATTCTTCTAATTGTACTGTCTATTCAGAGCCATATATTTTGTTTTAATGTCATTTTAATGTTTCTTAAAGGCATTTAAACTGTTTCTGTTCTTGACTTTTAAATTCGACAATCTGCATAGGGGAAAATAACAGATAACTTCTCTCTGCTTTGAAAATAAATCTTTGCAAAAGCACAAAATGATACAGATGTAAGGGTAACAGTGCCCATTAATACATGCTCTGCTTTCACAGAATCACAGAATCATCAAGGTTGAAAAGACCTTGAAGATCATCCAGTCCAACCATTAACCTAACACTGACAGTTCCCAACTACACCATATCCCTCAGCGCTATGTCGACCCCACTCTCAAACGCCTCCAGGGGTGGGGACTCCACCACCTCCCTGGGCAGCCCATTCTAACACCTAACAAATCATTCTGTAAAGAAATGCTTCCTAATACCCAGTCTAAACCTTCCCTGGTGCAACTTGAGGCCATTACCTCTTGTCCTGTCACTTATTACTTGGTTAAAGAGACTCATCCCCAGCTCTCTGCACCCTCCTTTCAGGTAGCTGTAGAGGGCGATGAGGTCTCCCCTCAGCCCCCTCTTCTTCAGATTAAACAACCCCAGTTCCCTCAGCCACTTCTCGTACGACCTGTGCTCCAGACCCTGCACCAGCTTTGTTGCCCTTCTCTGAACACACTTGAGTCATTCAATGTCCTTTTTGTAGTGAGGGGCCCAAAACTGAACAGTCATTGAGGTGCGGCCTCACCAGTGCCTACTACAGGGGTAAGATCCCTTCCCTGTCCCTGCTGGCCACGCTATTGCTGACACAAGCCAGGATGCCATTGGCCTTCTTGGCCACCTGGGCACACTGCTGGCTCCTGTTCAGCCATCTGTCAATCAGCACCCCCAGGTCCCTCTCTGACTGGCAGCTCTCCAGCCACTCCTCCCCAAGCCTGTAGCGCTGCTGGGGGTTGTTGTGGCCCAAGGGCAGCCCCCGGCATTTGGCCTTATTGAAACTCCTCCAGCTGGCCTCAGCCAATGGCTCCAGCCTGTCCAGGTCTCTCTGCAGAGCCTCCCTACCCTCGAGCAGATCAACACTCCCACCCAACTTGGTGTCATCTGCAAACTGACTGAGGGTGCACTCCATCCCCTCGTCCAGATCATCAATAAAGATGTTAAACAGGAGTGGCCCCAAATCTGAGCCCTGGGGGACACCACTTGTGACTGGCTGACAACTGGATTTAACTCCGTTCACCAGAACTCTTTGATCCCGGCCATCCAGCCATTTTTTTTACCCAGCAAATCGTGTCCCTATCTAAGCCTCGAGCAGCCAGTTTTGTCAGGAGAATGCTGTGGGAAACTGTGTCAAAGGCCTTACTGAAGTCAATATAGACAACAACCACAGCCCTTCCCTCATCCCATAATCAGGTTGCCCTGACGTAGAAGGAGATCAGGTTTGTGAAGCAGGACCTCCTTTCACAAACCCATGCTGACTGGGCCTGAGCATCTGGTTGTCCCACATGTGTTGTGTGATGATGCTCAGGATGAGCTGCTCCATCAGCTTCCCGGGCACCGAAGTCAAGCTGACAGGCCTGTAATTTCCTGGATCATCCTTCCGACCCTTCTTATAGATGGGCATCACGCTGGCCAATTTCCAATCTGTCGGGACCTCCCCAGTCAGCCAGGACTGCTGGTAAATGCTGGAAAGTGGCTTGGCGAGCACCCCAGCCAGCTCCTTCAGCACTCTCAGGGGTATCCCATCGGGTCCCATAGATCTGCGTGTGTCTGTGTGATGCAGCAGGTCACTGAATGTCTCCTGGATTGCAGGGGGGTTCTTTTCCCAGTCTCTGTCTCCTGGGTGAGGAGGCTGGATTCCCTCAGTACAACTAGTCTTGTTATTAAAGACTGAGGCAAAGAACGCATTAAGCACCTCAGCCTTTTCCTCATCAATTGTTACCATGTTTCCTCCCATGTCTAGCAGGGAAAGGAGGCTCTCTCTCATCTTTCTTTTGCTGTTGGAGTACTTACAGAAACATTTCTTGTTACTTTTGAGTGCTGAAACCAGATTACTTTCTAGCTGGGCTTTAGACCTCCTGATTTCTGCCCTGCATAGCCTCACAGCCTCTTTGTAATCACTGTGTGTGGCTAGCCCCTTCTTCCAAAGGCTGTAAAATCTCTTTCTCTCCCTGAGTTGCAGCCAAAGCTCCCTGTTCAGCCAGGGTGGCCTTCTGTGGCATTGGCTTCTCTTAGAACACCTGGGGACTGCCTGCTCCTGTGCCGTTAACACTTCATTCTTAAAGAGTGTCCAGCTTTCCTGGGCCCCTGCCATCTTCAGGACCGTCTCCCAAGGGATCCTGTCCAGCAGGTGCCTAAACAGGTCAAAGTCAGCCCTTTGGAAGTCCAGGATGTCAGTTCTGCTGCCCCCTCTCCTGGCCTCTCTAAGAATAGAGAACTCTATTATGATCGCTGTGCCCTAGGCGGCCTCCAACCATCACATCATCCACCAGTCCTTCTCTGTTCACAAAGAGGAGATCCAGCAGGGCACCTTCTCTGGTCAGTTCACTCACCAGCTGTGTTAGGAAGTTATCTCCTACACATTCCAGGAATCTCCAGGACTGGTCCCGCTCTGCTGTGTTGTATTTCCAGCAGATGTCTGGGAAGTTAAAGTCTTGCAATAAATTTAAATTTAAGTTTAAATAATTCTAATCCCAAATTCAGTTGCAGTAGATTAGAAGAGGCTGGTGATACTTTCTCTGCAAGTAATACAATAAAATTGACACAAAAGTATTTCAGGTGTCTGTGATGTGGCTTTTCAATCATACCATTCTGAAACCTTTTCCTGTAGTTTGGTTGATATAAAATGCTGTAGAAAACAACAGCATCTATACTATGGAGTGTTTATTATTGAATGTGGTAAACCTGGATAGGTTTCAAATTTGGGAAAGCCCAGTAGAAGTGTTAAAAGAAAAAGAAAAAAGGTACTGTGGATGTTGTAATTACTACCTACTTCATAGTAATTAAAAGCATTTTAATGGAAATGTCCTTGTAACCTGATTAAGAATGCTTGGCTCTTTTTTTAGTGAAGTCTTTTGCCCAGAAAGCTTAGGAGATCTGCGCATACCTAGTGTGAAGGCAGATTCTTGCTTTTTTTGCCACTGAGTTATTTGAGGAAGAGCATCTAAATACCATCCCCCACTTGGAGAATCATCTAGGGTAGTGGTCTCCAAAAGTCTTTGATTGTGCACCCCTATCAGTAAAAAACAATTTCTGAGCATGCATCCCCAATATATGCATCTTTATTTATGAATTCTATACATGTACTACTGAAGTTCTAATATTTTCTTCCTATACCCCGGTGGATTGTCTTGAACACCCCACTTTGGAGACCATTCCACTAGACCATGACTGTTAAATCTCCAACCTTTCCTCATGCAAGTTCCTAAAAGACAGATTTATCACACTTCAAGTGTGAATGACCAGAGAAACAGGCTGTTTTGACTTAGAGTTTTGGAAGAGTTTTTGGACTAGTTTTTCAGCTCTGATTGTCTTTATTATTATGAAAAAACAATTTCATGATTAGGAGTTGCATTTAAGTGGGAACAGATCTGAAAATAAATTTTTATCTCTGTGTATCGCTTTAGACCATAACCTGGCTAGGAAGCAGAGAAGCAAAAGTAGAAGGGAGTGTAATATAAAGATTAAAATGAAACTTAATCAAATTCCTTTTAACATTTTGCATAATTTCTAATTTATTTGGACATAGATATATATATAAAATGTTTTATACTAATTGATTTAAATAGGGGTAGGATAAATGTTTGATTGTAGTGATATGAGACTGCACATAGTTTTTGCTCTTGGCACTCTTGGAGAGTCATCATTGATTTTCCTTGACTCTATTTGATGCCTTTTTAAGTTATTGTAGTAATTCAGCAATAACAGTTCAGATAGAATCCTTTATTTAAGCAAAACAAGAGGGTGAAAACTAGCAGAATCTCACAGGTAGCAGTTTTTGGTGGTGTTACACATAGGCTAAATCAATGAGGAAAAAACCACTTTATGAATTTGATGTTTCTTTCATATCCCACTGGACTACAGGCCATGAAATACTGGAAACCCAATGTGGTTGTAGAGACTGAATTGAAGATATATATCAAAACTAGACATTGATTGTATGTGCTAAGATCTTGGTATGATGCATTACTAAGATGCGGTTCTTTTCTAGTAATCCATGTGTTACTTATTTGTTGGTCAAAATATAGTGTCACTGTTCAGGGCTTTCAGAAACAGGATAGCATAGTGTGGCCCAGATTCGACCAGCCTAAATGCCACCTAATTCCACCTAAGTCCTTTTGTCTAATGTTTCCTACTGACTACATGCCTTTGGAAGCCTGAAGCCAACCAGTAAGAACCAATAGGCATGGGGCCTATTGTGGATTTATATGGGATTAAAATTGTGTAAATTTGAGCCATTGCTATGCTCTTCTGGTTTTTTTTGGATGTACCAAACAGTGTCAGCCTTATCTGACACTGATATGCAAACCACAGACTGCACTGCCCCAGTGAAAATGCTGCTGAGTCTTAGTGTCATTTCAACCTCTGTTCCAAGGCTTAACTGCTCCATCAGTGCCTGGGGATGTTTTTCTACTTCCCACCTTGAGAGTGTGGAGAAAGATTTGCTGGGACACTTTCAATGGATGCAGGCAGTTTTAGGAAGGACATTGTTTAGATGCACGCCTAGCTGTTGAAATACTATATGCAGAAATGCTCTGTGTATAGCAAATTTAAAGATTCATTTACGGGATATCTTCTGAAAAAAAGAAGTAAGAATATCTATTTTACCTTACTCTCTAATTCTGTTCTTAAGCCTCAAATAAATAAATTATATAACAGGTCTTTCTTCATACTTTGTTACGAGGTACAAGAAGTTTGTAGGAATAGTTGAACTGTGGGTGGGTTTGTTTTGTTTTGTTATTTTCTCTTGTTGCATTTGGATTTTTTATTTTGTTGAGGGGAAGGGTTTCTTTTTGTCTTTTAGGGGCCTTGGGTTTTTTGTTCCTGCTATGTCAGTGGGTGAAAAATACCATCATCCTGTATGTTAAATATGAGGATAATGTCTTGGTTCACATTGCTGACCTGAGCGAATATGAACATCTGCAATTCTTTTCTCTAGGTGTTTGTTTACTGGTATTCAGTGATAAGATGTTCCTTAAGTATTCTAATTACTAGAAACAAATCCATTACAGATTAATTATTTTTAAAGGAATGTGTTTAAAGGAATATTTTTAAAGGATGTCTGATATCATCTGAATGCCAATCAGAGCTTTGCCTGCTTCATAGATATGTGCGTTTTCAGTGGGTACTTGAGTACAGTCATTCCCACAAGGAAAACATATTTTTTTTCTTTTGAGTCGTAAGAAATGGCACTGTTATTCTTCTGCATGGTTTTTTTTTTTGTTAGTTTTTTGTCTTAGCCCAAATAAAATGCATAGATTTAGTTGATCTGGGTTCAAAACTAACAAAATCTAATGATTCTGACATTGTCCCCCTGCAATTCTAGTTGCTATTGTCTTGAGCAGTCTTCATTCTGGATGGCTCTTTTTCTCAAACAGATTTCTGTTGAATTAAATCCCAATAACTGTGCTGGCATTCACAAATTTATGCAGAAGAGCTCTAAAATTACTTAATTTTCTTTTTATACAAACATAACGATGAAGGGGGTGGGAGGGGGAAGGCATGGTTCATACTTCTATCTGAACAGTGTTTTATTTAAAAAGGTTTTTCCCCATTTTTTTAAAAGGCACATTTTAAGTAGGTCAGCAATGTAGTGTTGCTAACTGGCCAAAACAGAGGATATATAAATTTAAAATCTGTTTAGCTTGGAATATATGAAAATATCTCTTAAACTTTGGTGAACTTCAAACAGGTGGCTAACATCAAAAAGTTACAGTCCAACAGTTCAAATTTAAGGAAAGATGGGTTCCGGATCTGGATTTGCATGTTTTGAGTGAAGTTTGCTCTTACAATTCTATGATGATGTCTATAAAGTATGTCAGTTCTGAGTAGAAGTCAAAAATCGGTAGTATGGCATACTGTATTTTTCAAATGTAATTCATGTGTTTTTTAAAATGTTGGGATGGGTAGGACAATGACAGACATGCTCATCTATTTTTGAAGGTAGAATGTGTAACTGGATGATTTATTAGAAAATTATAGCCAAGGGGAATTAACTCTATCTTGTTGTGGTCTGACTTCAGAGGGAAACAGCACCATGCAGCCACTCACTCCACATCCCCCCCAGCACTGAGAAGGAGGGAAACAAAAGACCAAGGAAATGGAAATAAGGACAGTGAAGGATGACATCATCCATTAAGGCAAAGGCAAAAGACAGACTCATTAGGGAAAGAAATAAGAACGGAAAATTTAATACAGACACTAATACCACCACCATCCTGTAACAGAGGAAGAGCGTGAGAATCATTACCACCTCCTGAAAGCACCTTCCCCCATCCCTCGCTTCTTCCCGGGCCAGCTTTGCTCCTGATATCTCTGCCTCCTTCCCGCCAGTGGCACAGGGGCCAGGGAATGAGGGCTGCGGTCAGTCCTGACGCTTCCTCCACCGCGGGGAGGGGGAACTTCTGGCATTCCTCCCCTGCTCCAGCCTGGTCCCTCTCTCACAGGAGACAGTCCTCCACAAACCAGCTCCGACATGAGTCACTCCCACAGGCGTGTGGGTCACCGCCACGTGCTGCAATCCTCCCAGTGCTGAACGACAACAGCGGGGGCTTCTTCCCACGGGGTCCCGGCCTCCTTTGGACACAGTCACCTGGGTCGGTGTGGGGCCCCCACAGGCTGCAAATGGGCATCTGCCACAGCACAGACCCCCATGGGGGCCAGGGAGGGGCCCTGCTATCCTACCGTGGGATACAGGGGGGCTCTACACTGGTGCACCTCCCCCCTTTCCTCCTCTGTCCTTCCACTACCTCAGCATTCACACAGATGTTTCCCTCACAACTTCTCTTCACAATCCCCCAACTCCTCCCAGGTTCCTCTTCTTAAATACGTTACCACAGAGGCACAGCTAAGTGACTGCCCGGCCTTGGTGTGAAGGTGGGTCTGACTTGGAGCTGGGGGACCTTTGAGAAACTTCTCACAGGGGGCTCATATGGATCCCCCTCCCCTGCTACCAAAAATCTCCTGCCAGGGGGGACATATATTAATAGTGCCTTTTTGAAAGTTTGTACAAAAATGTTTATGAAATATGTATATTTGTATAATACAGGATAGGCTGAATTTTTTGTGACTATGCTGGGTTTTTTGGTGATGTTGAGGAATGAGTAGTACCAAAGTTGTTTTTTAGTAATGGTTCAGTTTTACTTCTATGGAACATAGTCTATCTACATTCAGATATAAATACTGCTCCAGTATGGCAGGCTTTGTGTATTGGAGACTAACATGGTATATATTTATTTTATTGTGAAATCTGCACATTATCCTAATTGTTCACAGATTTGGACACATAAAATTGTTGGTTCTTTTCCTTTAGCTTTATCACAGACTAAAGAAAACAGAAAAAAACAGTTGCTAGTTTAGTGAGAAGACTATAAGGAGATTATTTTTAAATTCCATTAACAACATGGACCAGTGAAATACTGTTTTTCTTCCTATTAACTACTAAAATGAATCCAGAAGTTTATGAATTTAGAATGTAAGTAGATCCTCCCATTAGCTTTGTGATAGATTGAGACAGAATGAAAAAATGATTGTGTTAAGTTTTCTACTTCTTAAAGAAGTCAGCAGCTACTGCATATTCTACTGTATATTCTGACAAGAATTTCTGGAGAAATAGAGAGAGGGAACACTGTCCAGGGGAGGGAGTGATGTTTGAAGGCCTGATGGCACGAAGTCCAAAGCAACCTGTCAGTATTGTCCCTGTTTTGAGCAGGAGTTTGGACGAGGTGACCTTCTGAGGTGCTTGCCAGCATGAATGATTCTATGAAAGATTTTGGGGGAGCTGGTATTTAAAATTAGTTTTTGATATTTTATTAATACGGCATTACATTTAAAATAAAATGTAAATCCCTGTTGACTACATGAATTTAAAAAAAGTGCTTTTTGAGCATGTGAGCAAATTGAATGAGAATGGATGCTAGTGAATCTGGAAGCTCATCAGAAAAAATCAGACACACTTACCTCTGCTTCCTTTTCCTATCACCAAGTAAGAAGTCTATTTTGGGAGTAGCTGGAACAAATACCACATTCAAGAATACAAATTTGTTTGAATTGGGAGTTTTTATTTATTTATTTTGATATTTTTATCCATATACATTCCATCAGTCCAGTTACATTTTTGCATACCATATTAACTTATTTGTAGTAAATTAAAGAAGGGTTGACTTCGTAGGAGAGATTTGGTTGACAGGGCTACTGGGAGTCACGAACCCTTTAGCAGGACGCTTGGTTCCAGTGCAATCAGTGTTACCGTGGGTGTCTTGGGAACAAAGACTGCAGGACTTTTCAGAAGTTAAAAAGCTGAAACAGTAGAAGACAAAGGTTAGAAGGTTGTTTTGTGGAGAAAGTTCAGAAAAACTAAGGTAGTTTTCCTAAATGTTTAGTCTTGATGAAATAAGCATTTCATGCAAAAATGCATGACCAAACGTGCCTGTAAAAAGGGGTTCCTGTGATATTCTGGGACTGTCTTTGGTAGGAGAGACCCTCAAAATTAAATCTGGATATACTGTTAAGGAAGTTTGATTCCTGGATTCCACCATTTTGATTCTAATAAGAATATAGTATGTGCTGACTTACTACTTTGTGACTATTCGTAGTCAACCTGAAGCTTTATGAATATTCTGATATTCAGTATTTTAAAGTAGCTGATACTTCTTTTTCTCCAGTGCTTAGGCCCTTCAGTCTGGCTGATGGCATGGAAATGGGGAAGGCATAGGACAAGCAAGTAGAAGGGCTATTATACTGCAGATCATATGTTATGAAAAATTTAACTATGGCTTATCAAAAATTTAATTCAGTCTGATGAATGAACTGTGCAAATCTAAAATTAATTCTTTGCTTAGATTAAACAAAATGGAGGGACTTAAGAATTCATTCCAGTACTGTAGAATAAAGTGCTTTTGGATTGTTATAATAACCTCAGAGCTCTCAGTCTTTCTGATGTAACTGTATGGAGGATATGCATACTCTTTCTTAGATCAGGTCCTTCTAAATTAGAACTTAAATACTGTCAGTACAGGTCATTGTTACTATTCTTGTGTTCAGTGTAGTATTTGAAAAGCAATATGGGAAACGTTTACATTACTCAGGGATGAGGTATTACAATTTAAAAATATTTTGGTTTTAGAATATGTGCTATTGAATTATTCAATGCTTTAAAATTCAAGGACCCATGATGCAATTGTTTTTATACTGCTGCATGTGTACTGTTATGTTAGCAGATTGTTGATTTAAGTGGAGTTAATTTCATGACAGTGGTGCACTAATAGCTCTATCAAGTGCATAGTAACACTTTTAGAGTTTAAGAGCACCATGAAAAAGTAAATCTGATCATATGTACACTTTAAATGGATAATTGCTTTATAATGAATTTAAACAGTTAAATATAGGTATTTCAAAACTGTCATCTTTTATAATCTCATTATTCAGTCTAGCAGATACACCTTCAGAGAATATATAGCCTATCTTATGTTTTTGTTATGACTTGTATGGAGCAATTTGGTGCTGACCATTGAGTTCTTAGTATATGAACTTCCGTATTAGAGCCAGCTGAACCACAACTGTCTGTATTCTTTGTGTTGTCCACAAAAAGTCACTAAAATGGGATGTAGTAGAAATTATTTTTCTCATTCCTTCTAGGTGCATTTTTCATAGGCTAAGGTGCATGTGAAAACTACTGTGAGCTAAACCTAGGTTACCCATGGCTTATTAGGTAACTCTTCTGCAGATAATATGGAGAAAGTAGATTAAAAGTTAGTGCTAGCTTTTTGGGTATTGATGTAAATGGGAACAAGACTGTTACCATGTTGTCTGGCATGTTTTATCACTATGAAATTACCTACATCATAGAAGATATAAGAGGTAAATGGCTAAGATACCAAGCTAAGGTAACATACACAATTTTTTAAAAAGGAGATAGCAGGTAATATTCACATGGTACTGTTTTAACAACAAGTAATGCAGGCCATTGTAAGAACAGGAAAGTTTTGGTCCTTCAAAGCAGAACTGCTGCACCTTTTCCTGCTGCCTGATCCAGTGGTGAATTTGTCAGATGTGTCTAGTTATTAATTCCATCCACTTAGTAGTTAACTGAAATTATGGTTTTGGTTTCTTTTTTTCCTTTTTTTGATGAAGATCACAAAGAAACATAGAATAAAACTTTTGGAGTCCTAGGGGTGTTGCCATCCCTGTCCATTCTGTTTTCTGTTATAAAAATGAGGATTTGTGAATGCCCATTGCTTCTAATAAAAAAAAAAAAAATAGGAAGAAAAACATTTTTGTAGCTCTTTATGGCTTTTCCATGCTGAACTACGAAGTAGATTATTGAATTTTTAGTGGCCTAATGTGCTGGTCTCCTTAGGAGGACGATGTCTATTAATTGCCAATTTACCAATTGATATGAACAAGTTCAGTATTCTGTATTATCCTATTTAGTCCTGCTATCAGCAAAACTCTTTTTTGTTGCCCATAGTAGCAAATGAGTTTTCCACATTGCTAAAGGGAACCCTGGCATACTAAAGTAATCTCCAGATTATTAATGTGCTACTGTGCTCAGGGGACAAAATTAATTTCATCAATATATCACTGTAGATAGCAATAATGCTGAGGCAGAAATGTACATCAGCACTTGGAGGGGATAGCAATCAGGACTTACAGAGGAAATAACAGCATCTGGGGAATGAAATGGGATCAAAAAGGTGAATCAAATGGCCTTCAGTAGTACAGAGGCAAGGGTTTAGGATTATGGAGCAGACAAGCATTGGAAATCTAATGAGAAAAAAACCTGTGCTGGATGAGAAATGCTGTTGGATAACAGCCTAGTTTAAAAATACCTAGTTTAAAAAAAGTTGCTTTTCCTTGAATTCATAATATACATTATTTTTCTACATGTTATTGTACTTCTTGATTAAATTAATGATTAAAAAAAATTAATTATTTCTTCTATGGATTGCAGTAATTGCAGTATACATGTATAGTCTACCAGGTTTGAGTGATGTAAACCACTTTTTCTGCTCAGTGTTGATGGCAATAAGCTTTTGATGTGTACCTTCAATACCTTTGATCTAGTTCCAGGAGACCTTTCTATACAATACAAAGTGTATTTTTTCTTTAAGACTAACCTGATGAGGAGTCTGCATGTCAGGAGAAGGATTTTGTAGTAACAGAATATTTTTGTTCAGAGAGCGCCAGTCCAAACTACTGATTTCACAGTCTGACTGTGGGATGCCTGTTACTTGATCTTGACCTGCCACTCTAAACAAGAGTTCTGCTGCATTTGGCAATGAAAATCAAGAACTTGGAAAAATTTTTGTTCCTGCTTGTATTCCTCGCTCACCTCTAAAAGTCTCAGCCTTTTATATACATCAGTGTGGAGGTTTCAGTCTTAATATGCTGGTTCTGGACATTTTGACAGTACACAGAATCTTCATAAATTTCTCAGATGTGAGAGACTCTGGATGTCTTTAGTAATATTTAAATATAGGAAAAATACAACCATTAGAACCTTGTAGGGTTTCATAGATACTGAATATAAATTATTTTAAAATGAAGAAACAAATCAAAAAACATAAGAATTTTAAAAGGTGATATTTGTATAAAAAAAATTGACATAAATACTATAAATCAAGTGCCATTTGACAACTACTTCAGTAGTTTAATGTATCAGGCTTTGCAATCTACGTATGTGTCCACATACACACAAGTTATTTGAATTCTGATCTTAGCAGAATAATTTCAGTTAATGTCCCTTGCCAGAGACAAATTACTCTAATGCGAGATGAGTTATAGTGCTTGCCTGCAGCTCACTTTCCCCCCATACCTAAAGGCATAATTTGAGACTTCTGATCTAAATTGAATCCTTAATAGCTTGTCACACTTGCTATAAATATATCTCCTTAAAGGCCAGCTAATATAATTATTTTAATTAGGAAATAGTTTTAGTATGATTGCACTCCTTTGTTCTATTAATTGCTCATCACTGGCAGAACTGATACTATTTTTCTGTAGTCCTTAATGCTATCACTTTTCTGCTTTCTCTTCCCCCTCCGTCTACATCAGCTACCTTCTCAGAAGTTACAGGCAAATGAAAGTGTTGAAACTTCTTGCCATGCTGGCTGCATAGGGTTCTGTTTGGTTGGTTGGTTTGTTTGTTTGTTTGGTTGGTTGGTTGGTTGATTTGGTTTGGTTTGGTTTTTGGGTTTTTTTGAGACCTCAGGTCTTAGCAGTGGGTTTCCAGCTGCTGGTTTCTTTCTTACCAACTGCTTACTCCTTTATCATTCTGTCCTGTGTTCCCAATTTTGGTTACAAAATGGACAGGCAAATTAAAGTTTCTCCCCTTGCCCCAAACCCGTGTATTTATTCTCTTCAGGTGGGCCTGCCTCATGTGTCTTCCCTTTTTAATTCTTGGTTGACCCGGGAGAGGCCATAGGATGGGCTGTGATTCACCCCCTGCTTCAAGAACTATGCCTAAAACATAACAGCTTGTTTTTCTAGTATCTTTTGTTCATGGTGTACTGTTGCCTTGTGTACCGTCCAACTATGTCCAAACAAAGTATATCATCTGAATGGGTGGCATGCTGCCTGGAATGTCTGTTGGTGTTTTAGAGTGGCAACAGTGTAGTAGTTACAGACTGAGCAGGCAAAATTAGTTACCAGGCTGTATCTTTATGTGCGTTAACAGCTACACCGCTGGTCTTCACCCTTATTAGAATAAATATACTTCAGGACAAGGACTGTATCAAAATCCGCAACTACACAGATACTGACTTCTGTATGTGAAATGTCACGTGTCTGATGGGAGATCAGGATGCAGAATGGACCAAAAGGAAATTTCCTCCCATGGAAGTTTATGACAGTTGATATTGTAGATTATTTTTGTCAACGTTTATTAATAAGACAATTGGCAAGAAAGGAGTGAGTATAGATAGATAACAGTCAGCATTGTATTTTCTGTCCTGAAAGTCCATATGGATTTCTATTTGGTATTTAAGAAGACAGGGTTTAGTTTGTCTCCTGCTGGATTCTAATCCCCTTGATGTTTCCAGAGGCAGTCCTTGTACTGCTGGAATACTTTTCCTCATGCTCTGATTATTTGAATTTATTTTAAATTAATATAATTAATGCTAGTAAATGATGTATTCAGGGGAGTGGGGAGTGGGGCAGGAAGTAAAGGTGACCCAATTCTGATAAGGGAGAATCTGAAAATAACCTTAAGGCTTTAAGAAGGAAAAATTTAATCAGTTTTTATAATGAATGAATGTTTGTCCTGCAGCAATATTTCCCACAGGGTACTTACAGTTCAGATTTTGGATCTTGTATAAGGGTGCTACACTTACTGTGTATTTTGTTTAATGCGTATGAAAAAGAAATTTTGACACATGAAAAGATGTGGAAATCTTTGGTGTGTGTATATATAAATATGACCATACACAGAATGATGAAAGATAGAAAGCAATTGAGTTCTGGTGTTTACTGGAAAAAGTTATAGCCATCAAACCCCTTGTGTTGTGTAGTCACTGCAGAGAAGTGCTAAAATTGCTCATTGATTGAACTGTGTACTCCAGAGCTTTTCCCTCTAAGTGGAACATTAAGAAAATTAGTACAGGAGGATGTAAGCTTATTTTCTTGTTCTGTTATTAGAAAAAACCCAAACCACTAAAGGCCCACAGATATGGATCTTAAAGGACAAGGATGGGAGGTTTACATATTTTACCTTCAGGAAACAGAATTTTCAGAACAGCTTATTGTTTGTTTAACTCAAAATGGTGTCAGCAATAAAGCAGACACTAAATTCTGTATTTACTGAGTTAAACTAATCTCTAGTAGTTCTAGAAAACTCATTCTGAATTACTTAAAAACCTTTGAGGCTATCAAGTAAAGCGGTAAAAACGGATGAAACTCCAGAACAAGGAAGTTGGTGCATACTGAGCAGCATTTTCCCTGGAAAAATGCTGGTGTCTTCACTATGCAACCTGCATGTTATTAGACTAAAACATGATTACAGTATTTCCTGCTTGTTTGATTTTCCTACTTGCTAGACCTTGCAGAATGGGCAAACTTTAAAAGTCTATGCAGTTTGAAAGAGAATTATGTTTGAAATAGTCCCTGTTGCTTAGTATCTCTGGAGCAAGAAAGCATTCTTTTTCCCTAATCATGTATCTCTATTACTTGCACAACTTAAGTGCTTATTTTGCATTTAGTGTTATTTAATTTTACTTGTTCTTGTTAAAAGCAAAATGTGAAAGATGAGAAAAGTACCAGTTTCATTACAGTATGGGACATGGGAGACCTCAGTTAAAACCCCTGTCATATCGCAGGCTTCATGTTTGACACTGGGGAAATCTCTGTGGATCGGTGACTCGTTTGCAATTGAGTGATACTGTGATCTTGTTGCAGTTTTGTAAAGAAACATTTATGACTACCTGTAGAGTCATATGGTAATGGAGGCCTTCCTTATGACCCAAATAAATAGAATTTATCAGATATTTGGGTGAGTAATTGATAGTGGATACATTGCTTCCAATTTGCTCCTGCAAATAGTTATCTGATAACAACTCCTTAGAACAAGTTAATTTGCATATACTATAGACTGCACAAATGGCATGTGTGCAGGGGAATTTTTATATCCCTGAGGTGAAATTTAAACTTGAATAAAGCTCTTCATTTGCTTGTAACAGTAGACTGTCCTTTGGAAATCTTTATAGAATGATTTTGGTGACTTTAAAAGAAGATGTTAATTGCCACCAACAGGCCTCTTGAGGTAGATATATCTCCCTGGGTGGTGGGGGTTTTTTTTGTGGTTTTTTTTTTTTTTTTTAAAACTATTTTTTTAATTTTTTTTTTTAAATTTTATTTATTTTTTTATAATTTTATTTTTCCTGTAAAATTTAAGTCACTGATAAGCTTTATCTGGGCTTCTACAGAGCTGTGCTTTATGTTCCCATTCTCTCCTTGACAGCTAAAGATAAGATTGATGAGAAAGATACTGGGTGGCTGGCAGTAAGGATGTTATGATTGCTGTGGTTGTCAGAAGCCAGAACTGAGGAACGAACCCAATTCACTGACTGATTCACTGTGACCAAATCTGGACACAGCTAAATTAATTAAAAAAAAAAAAAAAAAGATGGTGGGAGGGATTTTTATCCAAATGAGCCTGAAAATGGTGAAAACATTGTAAATAATGTGTAGATTAAGGTTAGTTTATTTTCCTTACAATTTTTAATTATTTTACTTTAATCAAGAACTAGTATGATGAGTATTTATGAAATCCTCAAATGCAGAGAAGTTTCTGAAAGGTAGATCCTTGCCAGGAGGGGCAAATATTGATCAGTCAATATATGTTATTTTGTGGTTACTTTGATTTCATATACTACAGAAAGGAAAAAAATATTCTTAGCCTTGGCCTAAGAATCAAAAGCCACCTTCTCCTTTTGTTACCAGTGAACATGTCTTTACTAAAATGTATAGACAATGCTACTGTTTTTTTCTATTTCATAACCTCATTTCTTTCTGCTAACACATAGTTTTAACAAGAGGACAAGTCCCATGTTAAAGTGACCCAATATATAAATAGTTTCTTAACCTCTAAGGGAAAACATTTTTTATGTCTCCAATATGTAGTTTCAGAAAACATTGAGTCACTCTATGGGATGTTATTATAAGACAGAACTCTATTTCTGACAGTGGTGATGATCACTTTTGGTAGCTGGGCAGCCTGCCAGTGACCTTCCCTGTCCAGGTATTTCCAGGTGTTATGAACACACAACTACTCTCTGCCAGTACTTTTGGGGATGCTGCCAATATATTTTGATTGCCCTGCTCTTTTTCTTTATCTAATTTCTTTTTCCAGAGTATTTTTTTATCTTTTCCCCGAGTATTATTTTCCTATTTTCTTGCTCAACAAGTCTGTGATTTACCACTGAGTCAATACTAAAGCAATTGGTATTAGTAACCTTAAAAAGTACTTAGTAAATCTCCCTTTTGCTTAAGAAAATCTGAAACCTTTATGTATGAAAAAATGAGATATTTTATAACTTCCAAATTATTATTTCAAGTCAGTTTCACTTCCTTGGTCTGATTCCTTTTTTTGGATCAGGATGCTCACAGTATATAATGTTAATTGCAAATTTTCAGGATATGTGATACAATTTTGTCTTGTGAAATACTGTGTTAAATAGGAAGAATAGCAATTCATTTTTTATGAAGTATAAGCAATGATTTAGTCACTCTATGTTTTTAAATATTACAATTAAAGTGAAATAAAGCCATAATGAAATGCTTTGATTTCTCCTAATGGAAAATCAAAGGAACTTAAGAAAAATAAGTCTAAAACTATTTTGCTAAGAAGCAGCTAATAAGTAACTGAAAAGAATTGTATTGTCCCTAAAGAATTGAAGTAATTGTGATTTATAGTGATATTAAGAGAACAGAAAGGGTAATATGAAGGAAGGAAGGCAGGGGAAACAGAGCTGATTTAGGGAGGGAAATGTCTCACTTTTAGCATTAGCCAAACTAAACTTACTAACAGCATCACTGTTTAGTGGTATGCTTATCATGAACATGCTTCATCTGCACCATCTCTTAGAATTTGTTTTCTAATCTGGTCATTTCATGGACAACATGAGTAGCAGTCAAGAGACACAAACTAACTTATCCATGGACATTTTACTTTCAAAAGGTTTAAAAACTATGTACCTTAAAACACTATCATCCCTTCTGAGAGATTCATCTTTTGTTCTTTCCCAGGTTGGCTAAAAGCCTTTCTGCTAGCTAGAGTTTCTCTTCACAGCCTCCTTCAGTATAGCAATTGTTGGGCTCTGGTAGGGCAAAAAGAATAGCTCTCTCTTCTATATGCTCGATTACAAAATTCTGAGTCAGATTTGTCTTTAATCTCTCTCAGTCTCCAGACATCTTTTTCATATAAAACCAGTGTCTAATGGGACATGGGCCAGTAAGTAAGCTGTACTTGGTGGTTTAAGGTTGCCACTGTAAGGGATTCTTGATCCTTTAACACCTTGACCATATCTTTGATATGATGAAACTTTTTGAACGAGGTTATTTTCATATGCTTTTCAATTTCATAATGAAAGTGATTTCTGAGCACTAAGGGTAACCTTTGTTCCATTTACTTTGTATGATTTATTTGAATTTATTTGGAGATATGAGACCACCAGCTTTATGTGCTATTTCCTGAAACATTGACTCTTGCTGGAGAACACTTTACCCTTCTGGCTGTAAAAGGCTCAGCATTATAGAAACATTAGCTGTTATGAGGGTATACAGCATTTCAGTTCCTGCATGGAAATGCCATAAAATACATGTGTTTTTATATGCAAAGTGACAGTGCTATGGCGATGTAGATGACAATTATGAATGTAACTACTTATTTACAACAGAATTAATTTCAAATATTGTTCCATTTAAAGAGACTTAGCAGGGAGCTCATCCCATTCCTCTAGATACTTTGTCATTCTAGTTTATAACTTTCATTGCTTCCTTTAATCCTCATATAATCTGTATTGTTGTATATTACCGCAGTGCTCACTGACTTGAAAAATAATTTTCAAAATCAATGTATGATTATTATTTTTTTAATTAGACACAGCTAATCTGTGTAAGTAAATGATGCATATCATAATACTGACAGGACATGACATGAAACCCTGTTAAGCCTACCATTACTGAGAGTTTAATGCCTGCATTTACGCCTTTCTGTGGTAATAAATTATCCCTACTATTTATTTAGTTCAGATTTAGTGAGTTGTTATCAGTTCCATGTGAATTTTACTGTGAGGTGAAGAAACCAAAAATCTTCTTTCCTTGTACAAAATCAATGCAATTATTCTAATGTAAAAACTCTACAAATGTAACAGACAAGGGGCAAAGTTTTTATGATTCCACAGTCAGCCTCTGCATAAACAGTATTGTTGAAATATCCATAGAGTTATTTTACTCATCACAAAGTAAGGACAGCTTCCTGACATTTGGTATTGATCTGCGTATGCTGACAAGAGGAGAACTGCAGGGACAGGCTCAAATATGTGTGATCCTGACCACCTTTCTAAGGCACAGAAAACTTTGGTCCTCATAACCAGTTTGACCATCTGCTTTTTTGTGGCTAAAGGCAGATTCTGTTTTCTTTTTTTAAAAAATACAACAAAAATACTGCTTATAATCTGATCATTTTCTATAATGTTTGGTTCAACAAAACCAACTTGTTCTAATGCTTCTGCAGGGAGCTTGCTGTTTTGGCTGAAGTTGAACGAATAAAATGCATATATTAGGAAGTCTGTGTATTCATCCAGCTGTATTAATGATTCTCCATTAACTTTCTGAAAAAGATCTTGTACTAGAGCTCTGAATAACAAGTGAAGCTACTTGCTAAGCAGACAGACAGTATATTACAGAAGCAGTCCGTCTGTGACTAAGAATTACCTACAACTAGAATACGTGAGTTGATAATGAACTAAGGAACACAAACACTGGGTGTTGTCCATGGATATGTCTATGTAGTGCAATCACTGGAGAGGCAATATTCCACATCCTTTCTTCTTCCTGTGCAAGAAGGACAAGAGTTTTCCAAGAACCTGTTTTCCTGAAATTCCTAGATTAGGTGTTTAGACTGAGGAGTCAAGGAGGGAGAGAACACTGATACTGTGAGTATTTTCCATTTGAGGTCTTACTTCAAGATCATAGTCTCTAAAAATTCACATTTCCCTAACTTGCACCCTAATTTGTCTCTGTGGATGTTTGCTATGGATTTGATTCTCTAGAGCTTGCCAGTCATATCACCAGGTTTCTCTAATTGGATTAGATGGTTCCACTCTTAGCCCTTTTCTGAGGAATAGTTATTCGGGCTGCCATTTCAGAATATAATTTCTAACTATTTTTATATGTACTTAGGATGAAAGCTATGAGATACCTGCAAAATGGAAGGGGCTTTGATCCTGTCTCCCTTGAAATATTTATTTGGAGGAAAAAAGGTTTTTTGGAGCTTCTGAATTACAGAAGCCAAGATCTCAGCGGGATGCCAATTAAAACTCCCCTGACTTGCTTTCTTATTTGCCATTTGCCCTAGTTTATGCGGACAATACAGATGCACATACTGCTTGGTGAATAAGCACTGTTATTTATTTATTGTGGAACATATATAATTTATTCTGTAGTTAGAAATATCAGAGTAAGATGACCAGAAATTAACTTCAGTACACTTTACGATAGCATTGTTCAACCCAAATACATTCTCACTGATCCTAATAACAATTTCTTCTGTTACTTTTAATATATGAAATTAACCTGCAATTCTAGGTTAATGCTCATGCTTACAATTCAGTTGTGCATTTCATTTATCGCTTTATAAAGTTGCATACAACTTCTAAATTTTTATAGAGTTCAGTTACATTTCTAGGTATTTAACAGCTATGGTGCATATTTATTCTGCATAAGTGTTGTAGAGTTTACTTCTCTATGGCATAGTCAAGAATAAATTTTTCCATCTCTATACTGTGAAAATGTAGGAGAGTTTCTTTCTGTATTTTGATTTTTAACATTCTGTTGGGTTAGTTTTAAAAGACTGATTTCCACTCAGTCACTAAAATGACTGTTTCATCTCAATCCGTGTCTCACACTGTCAGAAATTCTGCCATGATAGTTAGATGACTATTCTATCTTACTTTTGCCTTGTTACTTCTGGTTGTGTGAGCAGCAGTCTTGAGATACTTGAGACAAATACCTCAATTTTTCTTTAGTAATTGATGACAATATTTTTTTTTTTTTTTTTTTTCCCCAGAAGGTATATGCTTAGCTCTTTCCATTTCTGGAAAACTAGACCATTTGAGACATTACAGATAAAAATTCAAAAAGTTTAGTATACCTCTAATGGTGTGTGTTTTGAAACTTTGAGCTGATAATGCATTTATGGCATTATAGTAGCAGAACTATATAACGGACCAAGTCTATCATCTCTGAAATAATCCAAACTTTAGTTCTCTTATCCTCAAGTTTTATCTGATATCAAGGTAATCTTAGGGAGCTAAAGAAAATGAAGTTTACCATTCCACTGAAAGTGATAAAGCACTAATGATGCTCACTGTAGAACACTTGAGTGTATTTCACCCAGCATTCTGAGCTTCTTGTGAGTTAGATTCATGCTTTACACAATGTCAGTTTTAATGGGCCATAAAATAACTGCACCTTAGAAGATCAGTCTTCAGTGCTGCTCCGGTAGAAATGGCTGTGAAACGCCCTATGGCTTGGAAACCAGGTCCTTTTGTTACATCAGTAAATGGTGATAGTCTTGAAACTGAAACACTCCTTAGACACAGTTTTGTTGTGAAAAAGACATATTCTTGACTTAAGATGATGTGTTACATCAGCTTACCCAGTCAGTTTATACATGGAGTAAAATTCTGATGAAGATAGTGCAGTTAATAGGGTTTAAAAGTGTTAACATAATATTTGCCTTAAACTGTTGAATTTGTCCAGGTAATTCTTTTTAAAATTAAAAAAACACCAAACTTTTTTTGAGGATATTCCGTTGATTATTAGAAATCCAGAAATAAGGATTTCTTGTTCTTTCAGTGGAAAGCAAGCTTATGTTAGGCAAATATGAAAGGGAAAAAAACCCAAACCTCCCAGAGTTTGATAAGCAACAATTTAATGAAAAATTGTTATAATACTCCACTTCTATAATACCTTACACTTTGCACAAGACTTCTGATTCAAAACAGAAAGCTTTCTATTATTTTTTTTTGTGAAGTATTAAGAAAAAGGCATGCCATATTGATTGTTTTGAGGAGAGCAATTGTCAAAAGCAAATGTGTTCTAAATCATATATTAGTCTGGGAGAACACATGGTTGAATCTGGGTGTCTCAAGTTGGGGTGAGTGTTTTTTTTGGTAGGTATCTTTTGTTTTGGCCAATCTAACATCAGCATTCAAACTTCTTACAGAGGATTTTTTTTAGAAATAATTTTAGAAAGCATTTCATAAATAACAAATTTGAAAAGTGAGTAAGTGTTCAGTGCAGCTTTTTTTGGTGATGGATGACCCATATAACATTGTCTGGTTTATCTCTAGTTGTACCATTTATTTAACTTGCAATAAATGTTCATTAATTAAACCTTGTGAATCAAGAGGTTTACATGTTGCATTTCTGAATTGAGTAGTAATTTAACTGTGACTAACAGTAAGGAAAGTTTTCATTTCTGTTGTGTTCTGTAAAATAAATTGCACTTACAGTGAAAGGTACATAATAGTTTACATTTATTTTATACCCATGGATCTTTTTTTGGTAGAAATCAAGGTAATAACAAGAACATGGGCAAAGTTAACTGTAGAGGATGCCATGCTGTAACTATCCATCATGGGAAAGTTGTTTTGTTGTCTTTTAAATTTCCTTCAAATACTTAAGAAGTAACTCCTAAAACTCCTATTGTCAGCTCTTATTCATTACAGTTCTTCCTGATGGAAAGTTCTGACTATGAAAATGTGGAAGTTTGCCCCTGCTGCTGTAACATTAGCTGCACAGTTGCGAGACAAGTACTCTAATCTTTCTTAGCATCCTTTTTTCTTTTTTCATGAGGAGAATGCTAGTAACCTTATATTTTTATTCTTATTCTCCTTCAGAAACCCCTGTTTACTATGAACCTCATCTTGTGTCTTTTGGGCTTAAGTTGGCTTGTTCTTAAGCCAAACATACAGAGTTAAAAAAAAAATAAATCAAACTACACAGTTCTGATTTATTCCTTGAAGTAATATTTCCTTGGGTTGAAGCCACAAAAGAATGAAAACTGAATGAAAAGAGAAAAACAGAATTAGCTGGATGAAGTTACATGGCCTGACCTAGTTTTCATAGGCTGTACAGGCTTGAATGACAAGCATCTTAAAAAAAATGTTAAAATGTGTAGATGTTATTTTTTTTTTTTTTTTTAATATTGAAGCTATCAAATGCAATAATCAATGTTGTTCAGTTTATTATATGTTGAAGCAATTTTTTTTTAATATTATATTTATCAAATAGTTCTCTGTTGCGTCATTGAAGAACATCCCTCTGTTCTTTTTATAGCCAGATTTAAGAATGATATACGACTATATCTCTTGGTCAGTACTGTAGCCAAAGACTTTACACTCCTTAATATTACGAGTGAAGAATGAAATTATCATTTCATTGCCTAGCTAGACTGGAATTCAAAAGGGGAACATAGGAGGAGTACAAGAAAAAAAAAACAACCCGCAAACAATTAATACAGTTATTCCTTGTTACTGATATTATGAGATTATTTTATAAAATAAAGATTACTGAGGCCAGAAGGTTTATAGACCTGTTGGAACTTATTTTACCCACTTGACTTCTAAAGACACTGGGCTTCTGCTGCATGTGGGTATTTATTTCTTCTAAAGTTTTATTGTCATTACTCCTCGTTTACATTGCCATTTTCACACACACAATAATGTTCTAGAAAATATATGTAATAGAAATCCAGATTTGAATAAGCTGAAAACTAGGACATATCTTTGGCAAATACATAGTTCGAGGATATTTTATCTTTTTTGTTGACTGTTGAAAGAACAGAGCCAAATTAAGATGTAGTAATTTGCAATTATAATAACACCCAATGCTTCTAAAGCAAACTTTTTACATTAGGAGGTATACAAACTAATTTTAATAACATGTGGCTACTGAGTATCTGAGCCAGGAAAAAACTTTGTTGTATCATTAGACTTCTTTGCCTCTGTCTGTGTGGCAAGCTATATTTTAAATGTTTTTAATACATATATATGCACCTGCATGGATGTCATATTTTAGAGATCTGAACTTTTGGACATGACTTTTATGGTGAATCTTAAAAAAAGGGGGGGGGGGAGGGGAAGCAAGTGTTGTAATAATAGCCCAATTAAGAAAAAGTTGTTCCAGCTTTCCACCGTAATTTTGCTAATAAGCAGAATAGAAAAGCAAAAGCTGGAAGAAATAGCATAGTCTAGTGAATGGGGAATGTTTGTATGTGAATTATTCGTAGGCTGTGACAGTTTCCTTCTGTGAGGGAGTTACACTTGCTGGGGCTCTCACTTGTTTGTTTTGTGTTTTTGAAACTCTTCTTAAGGGATAAGTAATAATATACGTTTACATTGCCTCAATTTTCAGAAGCCCTGATCATGCTTGGAGATCTCAAACACAGTTGGTACACATAACGTTTGATGCATTTTCACTTTAGGAAAGAAAATCGAATACTGCCTGCCGTGTAGCATACGAAGTTGGTGTTGCCCATGTCAACTGAAATTCTAATTAGGAATGGTTTGTCTGTGTTTTCTTTGGCTCCTTGTCCTAGTCTCTGAATTGTATTTCTGTGCTGTTTTTTACAGGTGATTTTTATATAAGTATCAAGAATATGATATCTTAATACCCTTTACTTATTTTAATGAATACTGTGTTAATATTTAGTAAATTAAATATTTAGGAGTGAAGCTAGCACAGACCCATCATACTGGAGGACGAAAATATTTAAATGATCAAATTATACTCTCATTTTTGGCTTTTATATAGATACGTAGATTTTTTTTCTAAGGAATTATAATTTATTTCCTGAAATGTGACTAAATGTGCTTCCTGGGCTTCATCGTGTTTTCCATCGAACAACACTTACCTTGAAGTGCCACAGAAAGAACTGAAGTTCCAAAAGAAACAGTTGGGTAAAGCTACCTTACCTAAGCCGATTTGTTTAAAAAATAAAAGATCTGGAGTTGGTCAGTTTCTACATAGTGAATACTTTGTGCATTTCATAGTTAAGAAACAATTGCAACTGCTTTTTGATTTATCTCCAAACATACGTGAATTTAAATAAATAGGAAAAATTAATCGGTAAATTAACATTAGCCGAATGCTCCTGATTCTGTTCTGTGCATCTTCTAACCACTCACATTTTTGAAAGGTAGTACGGTACATCTTAAAGAAATTAGGTAGTTTCCAGTCTAGGAAACCATCACTGGAACTCAGTTACCCTAAAGTCAGTGTCACTGGGAAGGGTCTGAACTTCCTTGTGTTCCATTTTCCATGCTTCCGAAACAGCGATAATGCTTTTCTAAGAGGAACCTCTGAGGTTTTTTTTGTGCTAGTTTTCATATTCCTAACCTGAAGACAGTATAGAAGATGGTTGTGCACTGTGACCGAAGCATATTATTTGGTTGGTAGTGGAAACCTTGCTAGAAGAATGTTTTGGTGTGAGTTTCTGTAGATTTCTTGCCTTTATGTATTATTTGTGGAAAATTGTAGGTAAAAGCTATATTTTGGTTCATCTTTTCCTCAGGGATTTCAGTCTTGTGCATTATCAGATTACATAATGTTACCAGCTCTTATTTTTCATCATGAGAACTGCGATAGAGACATCTTTACATTCTGATGCTATGTGGATGCATTAGAATTTCATCCTTCACTTAAAATAAAAAAATGTGTTTCTAGTCTTTTGTATTCTGATTTTTCAAAGAGTAAACCATAAGACATGTTAAAAAAAAAACCAAACAAAACAATCCTGAATTGAGATGTTCAAGAAGATATGGAAGATTATCTTCAGGATAGCCCAAGCAATTTGAATATTCAGGACAAAGTCTTTTAATAACCCGTCTTTCATGTCTTCCTTTTTTCCTTCAGAGATGTTATTCTCACATAATATATCTAGCCTTTTTTATTGACAGAAACAGGCTTTGGATTTGGGAAAGCCGTATACCTGATTTTTGGCTTTAGACTCCCAACCTCTCCTCAATCATGTTTGTGTTATAATTCTTGCAAGGGAATTTCAATTTCAGGTAACTTGTTTGTACAAAACCCCAGGATAATAGTATTCATTATTTTCTTCTAGTGAATTTTGCAATTAAAATACAATACAACATTTTATAACGTGCAGTAAAATACCTTTTATGTCCTAGATTGTACTGTTATGACTTAGCCCTTAAAACAAGAACCAATTGTGCTACACATCATTACATAGCATTGGCTGCACAGACCTTGTATTGTTGCATAAGAACCTACAGAGGGTTCTGAAAATAGGAAATATAATTTACCGTAAACCATACCCATACATGGAATGAAAGGAGTGTTTGCTGAATGGTGTCCTTTTCTGTCACTCAGAATTTTCCTCATACTTGTGCTTTATATGCTGAAGTTGTCCTAACTTGTATTCTGTGAAGGAGTGATTTTTGGTTTTGAGAAGTTCAAATGTCAGAGTATTGGAGGGACAAATGGGAAGAAATAGGATTTAAGTGATCTCTCCCGCTTTCAAATCTCAGTAAAGACAGCTGAAATGCTGAATTATTACAGTTTGACATAAAAATAGCTCTGGTTGCTAGGCAATGATGAAGATTAGTTCTATAGGAAACCAGATTTGTGTTGCCCAGGATCTAAAATTGTATGCTTGTCATGTATGTGTGTGTTTATTTTTATGTATATAAATGTATGTGTGTATATATATATATAAGCTAAATTCATAAATAAGTATGAACTTGAAAGTTTGCTTACATGAGGGGTTTTTTTTGCATTTCTTAGATTTCATATGTGAGTATACTAAATATTTATTCATTCCAAGTTGTCTCATTTTTGACTTGTCTGGAGTGCCTCAGTTCTCCTAATTTTTGTTTCTTGTTTTCCATCTTCTGTTTACTGTCTGGCTTTTAATTACTCTCCTTAATTAAAAATCAAACCAAAAAACCTGAGAAAAAAATAGGGAAGGCATTTCAACTTAAAAATATGGGATGCAACAGTTATGGGTTCTTTTACAAATAAAATATTATCAATTCTGATATATCAGTGGCGTAAGAACATACAATCTTATTGTAGTGTTTCAGTGGAAATAAATATGTATTTGAATTAGACCAGCAGGATTTGTCTCCTTGGACTTGCTTTTCGGTTTCATCCCATTTGTTCTTGATATCACAACCATTCCTTTTTTATTATCATTCTTTTATTCCACTATTAGTTATTTATCGTGAATATGATAGATTTCAGTATTCTTGGTCATCTTTTACTTCTTTTAAAGGTTAACATTAGAAGTCTTGGTTTAGCTTCTGGGTGTTCAAATAATTCAGGGACCAGCCAAAGCTTCAGTATTTTCAGCCACTCAGGCTATGCTGCAGTGCTGGATCTTTGACTCAGACAGTCCTTAGAGCCAGGTAGGTCTGAATTAACTAAGGCAGTAATACTTGCTGTTCCTAGAAGGAATCTTAATCTCAGTTTAAATTCGTAAATTCAGTCATGCACATGTAATAGTATGATTTTGTGAGTGTTTATTAGTCTGCAAGGAGATGTGCTGCTGTTACTCTCTTGAAGTTTTTTAGAATTGTACAGCAGTGTGTACTCCCACCTCAAACCTAAGTACTCTGTGGACAAAACAAATTTGTAAGAGGATTTCTGAAAATGGGATAATTACAATTCCTTTTTCACATACTGAATAAGTCAAGAACATATATAAATTTGGCTTGACAATGGCAAGAGTGAGAGCTAAAATAGGGGACTGTTTCAGACTCCATAAAAGGGAAGCATAACAGTGGGTGAGGAGTATGTCAAACATATTGCAAAGGGGTGAAATACATATTTATTAACCTATTTGAACAGGGTACTAGAGCTTCAGTTTCTCATCTGCTGCTATAAAGAAGCAGTATCAGAGTGTGAAATTAGCAGTCAAGTAATACATATGCCATAGCCAAAAGCAAAACAATTAGCTGCATGGATCCACAGAATTTATCTACTGATTCTATTGCATTTCCAGCTCTAAACGATGTTATTTCACTCACTGAGCAGCAAAGGTGGTAAACAAAATTCATTTGCTGAAAAGGAAGGATTATTCTAGCCTGCAGCAGCTACTTAGCCTTGTAACTTTAGTGGGCAATATGATGCATGTAGTATCTGTAGTGAATGGTAAACATGTGGTGTTTGTGTACTGCAGACTAAAACACATTAACTCCTGTTAAAATCAGATGGAATTTTTACTCCAACATGGATCTTCATTTGTGTATGTGTTAGAGAAAACCATTCAGAAATTTCATTCTGTATTTGAGACTAAAGCTCATGAGCGCTGTCTTGTGGTCTTCAGTTACACAGTGTGAACTGCATTTAGGTCAGGACTGGAGTTTGCTGTGTTTTCAGATGTATGAAAAGTATAGTTTATGATCATGTACACTGTGAACTACAAATATAGTCTTCTTATGCACTGTTGGATTTTATAAAGTATCAAAATAGGTTAAAAACTCCAGTTTGAGTCCATTCTCCTTTTGATGTCTCCTGTTAAAATTAAGTCAGTAGAAAATTGTAATGATGGGTAAAGAAAAGGCTTACTTTTTATTGCAAAAACACTGTTATACAGTAATACTTAAAAAATAAATAAATGATGGCCAGCGGCATAAAAATTGCCTAAGAGATTGTTGTATTGCCCAAATGTTATATATTAAGTAAGGAAATCTTAAGGCTTTTGGCATTTTTCCAGTCACAGCCATTTTGCTAGACTGTTAATAAGGTACACAGCATGCACTCTATCTCAGTTAGTAACCATTTATAGTTTAAAGATGCTCCCTGTAGCCATGTTTTTGTTCTGTTTGTTTGCTCTTGTGGGCAGTTATGAAGTAGCATCCACTGTTCTGTGAGAACAGGCACATATGGAGGACAAGTCTTAAGCTCAGGCTCTCAAATCCTTATGAATGGGGTTTTAATTCTGGGAATTTAACCTAGAATCAGTGGTAGCAACATATTCCAGTGGAAAAGATCTTCATCTGACATATCATTATCACAGTAACGGCCAGCTGTCCCTCAATTACAGAATAACACTTTCTATTTCAGCCTTTCTAAAACAAAGTTAATTAGAATGTTTCCCCTAAAGTTTGTCTAAGGACAGTTAAAAAGGAGCATGTGAAGAATGGTAAATGAAAAAAACAAGATTCAATGCACATGTTTCCCATGTCTTTTTAAGGTAGTCAGGCATAGGTATTTCCATTCTGTATCTTTTTTTCCCAAGACATAAAAAAGCAAATGAAAACACAAAGGTATACAGACTAGATTTTGTTCATAGGCTTTAAGTGACCAGATTTACTTGATATTTTGCCTTTTTTTCTTTAGCACTTCTTACTTCTACCTGTAAGATAGGAGCATATGCCTTGACACAACCATGTTTGTAACTTGCAATTTTTGACACAAACTTTGTATGTATGCATTATGATTGGGTGATTGTAATCCTTTTAGATTTACCAATTCCATGCTTTTAACTTCTTTACGAGGGTTTGTTTGCCCCACTTTTTCTTTTGAATTTAGCTGAAAAAAACAGAACATTATTTTCAATAATCTAAGTAAATAATTACCTTTTATGAGTAAAGAACATAGTGAACAGGTTTGTATCAAAGACCCATATAGCCAAATATTCTTTTGCAAATAGTCGCCAAACCCAGATACCTATAGAAGAATATTTAGGTAAAGCTGGTGTGTGTACTCAGCCCTCCTGTTCCTCTCCAGACTTTCAGCTGTTTGCAACTTGAGTGATTTTTCTGAGCCGAATATATTTGGTGTGCATTAAGCAACTCATGGTTGAGTTCTCTTCCATAAATTTGTTCAGTTTCTTACTCAACCCAAGCAAATTCATAGCATCTACAGCATCAAGGTTTAGGTTTTTCCACTGAATGATGTGAGACCAAAACAATTTGATTTTTATAACTAATCTACTATATAGGTGTAAAGTTTGATACAAATACAAAAATTATGTAATTTAAAGGACAGGGCAAAGATAACTGGTATTAATATTTCTGAAAACAATATTTAAACATTGTAAATTTAAGGTTGTTTTCTAAACCTTATATTTTATAAGGTTTTGATTAGTAGACACTTGCATTTCTGTGTGTGAGAGAGAGATTTTTACTTTTCTCTTGTTCAGGCTGTGGAGATGCAGAAGCTTTATCAGTGATACACAACTGCTTAAGACTTCTAGATCAATATTTTCTTTACTACACAAACCAAATCCCCCAGGGTGCAATCAGACTGAGTAGGAAATTGCTTCCTTCCTGCTCTTTTCTACACAAGTATCTGTATTCAGTTATCACAGAACATCTGTTATCTAAGCAAATTGAAACTGGACGGAAGATGTGGTGATGCTTGATCAATAAAATCCAGCTGCTCTAGCCTTTGGGCTTTTGTTCATCCTGTATGAAGGACTGTTTCATATTCTTTAAGAAAAATGAGTTAAATATTTTTCTTTTGGTAGATAAGTATGTATCGATGCATTTATCACATACTTTCATATCAAGTTCCTCTTTTTCAGATGAAGCTTTTTATGACCTTCAGCTTGCATTTCTTTTGAATCAAATTCTGAAGATCCTTTATTAATGGAGATCAGAATTGTCATGGTACATTTTTAAGAACTTAGTGAAGTGATAGATTCCCAACTATAACTACTATATTTACTATAACTATATAGTAATTTATCACAACTACTGGGACAATTTAAAAATGTTAGCAAAAGTTTTATATATACATATTTTACTATAAAAATGATCCTTGATGTGAAAATCTGTTCAGAAAAAAGTAAAAGTACAGCTAATTATAGAAGAGGGAATTTTAAAGAGTAGATGCACTTGTGTAGACTTTTTTGTAATTTGTTTCGTTATAGGTCACTGAATTGCTCATCAGAGAGAAAATGAAGTAGAATCACTGTCACAGTTATATCAATTTTATAGGTTCCAAATAGCATAATTTATTTTTCCATTAAAAAAAAATGAAAAAAAGAAAAAGGCTGAAGGGTTAATATTCATTGATTTTTATTATTTGAGTCACATATTTTTGCCTTTATGGCTGATGAATATAGATATGAAATATAACTCAGAAGTGTGTTTTGAAAATGCTAAAAGAGTATAACACTACTTTGGGAGAGAATTCTCTATATCCTGAAAACCTTTAGAGTCATTTTACAGAATGAAATTCAAACAAGTTGTTGTTTGTTGTCTAAAAATGTGTATTGAAATGGCTCCTCATGTTTTTACCGTATTAAGACATTCTTTATTGTCCCCTCACAGATCTTAGGATTTCATTTTTTTTAAAACAAAGTAGCTATCAGTAAGTGGAACAACAATGCTAGCTGCAAAGGGGAAAAAAAAAAACAAACCTATAAAAAAAAACCCCCAAATAAAATCCTTTTGTTCAATAATTTTCTAAATGACTACTGAATTCAGTGAACCAGATTTCAGTGTCTGTAACTCAGTCTCATGTAAATACCTTGTATTCTTAATTTAATCCAGTAGGAAAAAACCCCGAGAAATCTAAAGAATATTTGAATATAATAATAATGAAAAAGTTGAGTCCTAATTAACATAGTAAGAACTTAAAGACATATGTAATCTGATGTTCATAGAGCTGTTCTTCAAGGTATATTGATTTAAGAAATATGAAAGTACTCAGTAGTAGAGCTTCCGTGAACAGCCATGTCTGTTTTGCAGACATACATTTCAAAAGTGTTGCTGCTAAATATGAGATGATTTGTTATCAAAGGAATGTTTGGAAATTTCCGTGTAGGCTTTTATTTGTTGCTGTTAACTTAGTAGCTGTTAAAAAACTTCTTCGTACCGTTTGAACTCCAGAATAATGTTTCAAAAACGCTCAAAAAGATTTTTATATTTGCCATGGTTACATATGCTTTTCTTGGCATGCATTAAGGATTGGACATATCACCTGCAATCCAGTGGTTAACGTGCTTAACTGGTTACAGTACTGGTTAATACAGTGATCGTTCAGCTTACTGAATAGTGGATATTAGCAATGCTGAGGCATAAGATAGGATCTTGATATTCAGAAATCATAGCAGATGGAAGCAGTTATTGCTCCTAATTATCTTTAGTCTAATGTTCACCTCTTGCTCCCTCACCAAAAAGAATAAACCACAAACTACTTTTTTATGGTTTTCAGCCATTAAGTTGGTCTCCTTAAAGTGAGAGGATGTTGCTTTTGTAGACACTACAAGTCTCTGAAGAAAAATGCTGCAGTATTCTGTATTTACTTCAATTGTTAGCTTCTGCTTTCTAAAACTCTGCATGGAAAAATAAATTCATGTTTGAAATGCAAAGTTTTTTACTCTGTCATCCATAAGACTGATTTTTTTCTTCACAGTCTGTAGTAATAGTTCTCTAGATAGAAAAGAATGAAGCATAGTCCTTGGCATGGCAGGCAGGAATCCAGATTGATATCAGCCACTGTATGCAGGAGTTTCTTAAACGTGAACTGAAGTAGCCAGTTTAATTTTCTGACTGAGAATACTTTCAGATACACTTATCCTAAAAAATGTTACTTGTGTGAAAATGGATCTGCTCATAGCAAGAACAACTTTTTTTTGGTCTTAAAAGTCAAGGATTAGTGTGTGGATGAAGCTACTGTCCTGGCTTTGTGCAGTTTTGCTGTATCTGGGAGCTGTCCATCTGCTCTTATTTTATTACATTCAGAGTTTGAGTTGCTGGTAACAGACGCAAGGAATTAATCAAAGAATTAAATTGGTAATCTGTTTTCTAAATGGCAGCTTTGCTGCAGTGATTCTTACCATGAGACAATGTCTTACAAAAACACTGCCAAAACTTGGTTAGGAACTAGCTTGAATTTTATGATGACCCTTTCTCTTTAGGGAAGGGGGAAAAAAAAATAAGGACATGGGCTAAATTTATAGTCTTCAGAAGTACTATGTTTTTTAGCCCAATGGAAACTAATTAGAATAGGAAATTGTCAAAGGACCCAGTTGATAAAGAATGTATTTTATGTATACATCAAGTAACATGAGGTTGTTTTGAAAAGATGACCTCAAGGACTTACGAAAGATTTCTCAAAAGTAAGTTCAAGTCTATGTATGACTTATTTAGCAAGGCAAAGGATTCTACTTACATACACCACATGAAAGTGGAAGATTATTCCATTCATTAGTGCAATAGCTTTAAACATACCATGGGATTTCAGATCTGTATTTCCTTACAGGCTTTTTGCATGACTTTCAGTTTCTCTGTACCCACTTTTTAAAATTGGAAAAATGGGTCAAATAACACTTCCCTGCTTTGTCTAAATAATCTGAAGGCAAATATTTCAAGGCTCTCAGTGTTCTGAGTGAATTCTGAAGTCTGTGAGATGTTTTGATATTGTAATGTTGTATTTGATAATGTAATATTGTAATTGTCTTGATATTGTAATAATATCAAGATATATAAACAAAAATTAGATATTTATATTGTCTTCAGTCCTAGCTGTGAAATATTTTAGAAATGTTTATGATGATCATAATATGAAAACTCTTCACTTCCAGGCAATGTAACTAATCAATCTCAAGTGTGCAAATGATGTAACTGAGGCTGGAGAATTACCATCTTAATTTCTCCCCAAA